>NC_081555.1:77670754-77775754 GCF_963082655.1 Stomoxys calcitrans | reverse complement strand
GTTGTACAATGCGCTTCAGGAGTTGATACCATAGATTTTGTCTTGTCTCCATTTACTGTCAGAGCCATTTCCAATGATTCTCTTTCGATTCTTTCAAAGGTTCCATACACTATTTCCGGTGTCCAACCCATGATATCGATGTCGTCGGCATAGGTGAGTAGAATGGTCTATTGCTCTCTACTCTACACTACTCTCAGTGTGCCATATCTATTCACATCTGCATTACGTATAACCTTCTCCAGCAGGATATTAAAGCGATTACACGAAAATCTGCCTCCTTGTCTGAAACCTCGATTGGTATTGAGTGGTTCGGAGAGGTTCTTTCCCATTTTAACTGAGCAACGTGTATCATCCAGTGTTATCCTGCAGAGTCTTATTAATTTTGCAGAGATAACAAATTCAAACATGGCTTGAAATACATTTGAACGTATAGGGCTATCGAGAGCGGCTTTGTAATCAACAAAGAGATGGTTGGTATCCATTTTTTCTTCTCGGGTTTTTTTCCAAGATTTGGCACAAAGTTATATCTGGTCTATGGTGGATTTACCAGGTCTAAAGCCGTATTGATAGGGCCTAATTAGATTTAAATCTTTCATGCAGTACGCTAGAAAGAACCTTGTATGAGATGGGGAGAAGACTTATTCCTCTGTAGTTGGCAAATTTCGTCTTGTTTCTTTTTTGGGTATGGGATGTAATATGCTGTGGTTCCAATCTTCGGGTATGCGTTCTTCTGGATCGCGCAGACGCCTTAACAGCGTGTCGCCTATGGTCTTAAATAGTTTATCGGACAACCCATCGATTCCTTCTGCTTTGTTGTTCTACAGTCGGGTCATAGCTACTTGGATCTCATTCTGACTAGGAGGTTAACATAGGATTGAAATCTGCCTATTTACGAGAAAGACGAAGGTGGGTCAATTTGACGCCCCACGTTTTCTCAGCAGAAACATTACGATATCTGACAAGATAAAATATGGCGCTACGAAATAACCCACAAAGATGAGAATGAATTAATCCCACACGAATCCGAAATTTTTGAATATAAACACCCAAAAACAAAATGAAATAAACCCCAAAGTTTTGGGTGTTATTTCATTGTGAAATAGCCCCCAAACAAAAAAATATGAAATAATACCCAAAACAATGAAACAAAACCCAAATTAAAAAAAGGACTAAAATGTCGAATTTAAATATCATCATATCATATATTATACCCACCATCGAAGGCTTGGGGGTATATTCATTTTGTCATTCCGTTTGCAACACATCGAAATATCTATTTCCGACCCTATAAAGTATATATATTCCTGATCAGCGTAAAAATCTAAGACGATCTAAACATATCCGTCCGTCTGTCTGTTGAAATCATGCTACAGTCGTCAAAAATAGAGATATTGTGCTGAAACATTGCACAGATTCTTTTTTTTGTCCATAAGCAAGTTAAGTTGGAAGATGGGCTATATCGGACTATATCTTGATATACCCCCCATATAGACCGATCCGGTGATTTAGCGTCTTAGGCCAATAAATGCCACATTTATTATCGGACTTTGCTGAAATTTGGGAAAGTGAGTTGTGTTAGGCCCCTTGATATCTTCCGTCAATTTGGTCTAGATCGGTCCAGATTTGGATATAGCTGGCATATAAATCGATCCTTCGATTTAGGGTCTAAGGCGCATAAAAGACGCATTTATTTTCCGATGTCGCCGAAATTTGAGACAGTAAGTTGTGTTAGGCCCTTCGACATACTTCTGCATTATGGCACAGATCGGTCCAGATTTGGATATAACTGCCATATACACCGATTTCTGGGTTTAAGGTTTTGGGGCAATAAAAAGCGCATTTATTGTCCGATGTCGCCACAATTTGGGACAGTTGTGTTAGGCCCTTCGACATCTATCTCTAATTTCACTCAGATCGGTCTAGATTTGGATGTTTTAGACCCATAAAAGTCGCATTTATTGTCCGATGTTGCCGAAATTTGGGACAGAGAGTTAAGTTAAGCCCTTCCACATATATCTGAAATTTGGTCTAGATCGATCAAGATTTGCTTATAGCTGCCATATATCTATCTATATCTCGTCTTGGCCTCAGACTTTGGCTTTTCGACATCCATGTTGTATATGGTTCAGATCGGTTTGTTTTTAGAAATAGCGACTAAAAAGACCAATATTTTGTTATACACAATTGAACAAGGGCTTGTACTTATTAGTATTTGGTCCAAATGGGAACATATTTCGATATAACTGCTATGGGACATAAGGTATGTAATTTTCACCGGATTTTGATGAAAGGTGGTTTACATATATACCCGAGGTGGTGGGTATCCAAAGTTCGGCCGGCCGAACTTGATGACTTTTTACTTGTTGTATCACCAAGCAATTGAAAAACTGCTCACTGGAAGGTTAGCTAATGCTTGCGCCTGCAGCTCAGTGGTGATCGGTTATAACGCCCAATTGAAAAAGTTTGATTTGATAGCCATATTGTATCAATTGTATCAATAACGTTTTTTTTTTTTTTTTCTGCGGCGTGAAAGACTAACAAACATCACATCATGAGTTCAAAACTCCACTCGGCCATTGACAAAATTGATAGAATTAATTTTAAAGCGTAAGAGAGAGAAAACCCGAGGGAGAATAGCAGCAAGCAGAAAAGAGCGAATGGGCGCAGCGCACCCGAACGACGACGCACGCTTAAAGCTATTTTTATACCCTCCACCATAAGATGGGCGGTATACTAATTTCGTCATTCTGTTTGTAACTACTCGAAATATTCGTCTGAGACCCCATAAAGTATATATATTCTTGATCGTCGTGAAATTTTATGTCGATCTAGCCATGTCCGTCCGTCTGTCCGTCCGTCCGTCCGTCCGTCTGTCTGTCGAAAGCACGCTAACTTCCGAAGGAGTAAAGCTAGCCGCTTGAAATTTTGCACAAATACTTCTTATTAGTGTAGGTCGGTTGGTATTGTAAATGGGCCATATCGGTCCATGTTTTGATATAGCTGCCATATAAACCGATCTTGGGTCTTAACTTCTTGAGCCTCTAGAGTGCGCAATTCGTATCCGATTGGGATGAAATTTTGCACGACGTGTTCTGTTATGATATCCAATAACTGTGCCAAGTATGGTTCAAATCGGTCCATAACCTGATATAGCTGCCATATAAACCGATCTTGGGTCTTGACTTCTTGAGCCTCTAGAAGGCGCAATTCTTATCCGATTGGAATGAAATTTTGCACGACGTGTTTTGTTACGATATCCAACAACTGTGCCAAGTATGGTTGAAATCGGTCCATAACCTAATATAGCTGTAATATAAACCGATCTTGGGTCTTAACTTCTTGAGCCTCTAAAGGGCGTAATTCCTATCCGATTTCAATGAATTTTGGCACGTAGTATTTTGTTATGATAACCAACAAATATGGTTCAAATCGGTTCATAACCTGATATAGCTGTCATATAAACAGATCTGGGGACTTGACGTCTTGAGCTTCTAGAGGGCGTAATTCCTATCCGATTTGGCTGAAATTTCGCAAGACGTTTTTTATTGTTACTTTCAACAACTATGGCAAATAAAGTACAAGTCAGTTCATAACCTGATATAGCTGCCATATAAACCGATCTGGGATCTTGACTTCTTGAGCCTCTAGAGGTCGCAATTATTATCCGATTTGCCTGAAATTTTGAACGACGGATTCTCTCATGACCATCAACATACGTGTTTATTATGATCAGAATCGGACCAAAGCCCGATACAGCTCCCATATAAATCGATCTCTCTATTTTACTTTTTGAGCTCACAAAGAGCGCAATTCTTATTCGAAATGGCTGACATTTTACACAGGTCTCCAACATATAATTTAATTGTGGTCCAAACAGGACCATATCTTGATATCGCTCTAATAGCAGAGCAAATCTTTTCTTATATCCTGTTTTGCCTAAGAAGAGATGCCGGGAAGAGAACTCGACAAATGCGATCCATGGTGGAGGGTATATAAGATTCGGCCCGGCCGAACTTAGCACGCTTTTACTTGTTATTTTTGGTAACATAACATAAACTAGACAATAACCTCAACACCAACGGTAGTTGTCACAATAGCAATGTTGCGGTTGGCAAAAAAAAAATGGTTGAGGCAACAAAACTGTTTTCTGGGTGCAACAACGGCAATATAAATATTTACTTTGCACTCAAATATAATTCTAAGACTTAAAATCACCATTGGATCTCAAAAAATTAATTTTTCCAATTCTGGGCGCCGTTGCAGCACGTGTTATCGTTAACCGATCGTCATAATATTTCGTATTTCGCTCATTGGGATCAAAAAGAAACAAATGGAGGGCATGTTTTTTTTAAACAATCACGTTATGTCTTTTGGGACACTCTAATACACACTGTGCTTTTCTTTCTACTGAAATTCACGCCATTTACTGCTAAAATAACCAAAAGATTTTCACATCTATTAAGTTATGATGGTTTCATAAGTTTCTTTTCTTCATCTGCGTAAGCTAGCTTTGTATAAATTTCACAAAAACTTTACCATTTAAAAATATTGGGTTCTTCTACATTCAATAATCCATCCTTTTAAAAAATCAAATATTTCTCGGTACATTAAGACCTTTAAAACAGAACCATACTATTCCGTATTTCTCTCCTTACCGAACTTATCGAACAAAACTCATCTAAGGACTTTGGAAAATCCAATACAATACCGCATGTACTTGAATATTTTCCATTGTGGCTAAAGCACTCTCAACCTATGACTGTTCCTCTACAAAGCATTGCTTTACCTTCCCATGAGTTTATTGTGACGGGAAAAAGGAAATTCATGGCGAAATAGAACCGAAAATTATATGACCACTTGTGAAGTTTTTCAAGCAGCTCTTGAATTTTACTTTTACTATTCAGAAGAGAAAACTTGGTTTAGTTAAAAGTCCAATATGTGCATAAATTATGTTCGCTGCGACAGGGCGTGGGGAAATATTATTCATGGTGGATATTTAGTGCCATAGCGATAGCTTTCCGGGTTAGTAATTTATACAATAAACATCGGAGTGAGCGAATGAGGCACGAATATGTTAAGTGCTGTTGTTGCGAGGGATTTTAGCTGGTGACAAAAACAAATAAAATTATGCAAAATCTGTGGGGAAAATTGAAATTTTTAGATGCATATTAAATATTTGTCAATTGTAAATGCTATAATAAAATAAATAAAAGCAAACAACTAAGGAAACCCAAATTATATTAAATTAATTATAATAAAATATGGCCAATAGTAAACTTTCAGTGCAAACACAGGGCATAATCAAGCTCTCCCCATCGAGCTCTATCGTTGGCCAAAGCCTTGGCTTGATTCCATGAAATATGGGTAGATTCCATCTCTTTTCGTACAGCGGATCCATGTGTTTTTCGGCGTCCCCTGCTCGTTCCAGTCTAGAACAAGGACCGGTTCGCTGTCCTTGCAGGTTCCAGTCTTGGCGTAGCGCGACGATATAGTCCCAGGTCCATATTCTCTTCTGGATTTTTACGTCGAAGGGGGAAATGTTTGTTCTTATTTGCAATTATTCATTTGAAATACGGTTTGGACTTTGCAGGTAGTCGCTTGTGTCAAGCTCCAAGTTGTACAACCATATAATGAAATAGATTTCACACTACTGTTGAAGATCCTCACTTTTGTGCTTTGTGAGATGTCACTTCATCTACAACTTTGTTGAGTTTAAAAAAGCGCTTCTAGCCTTGCTAATACGTACGCGTATGTCTGCCTCTTATCCTCCGTCCTTTGTTATTTTGCTGTCAAGATAAGAAATGTTGTCAATGTCTTCAATGATATGGTCGTTTATAGGGAGCGGTGTCAGATTTGATGTTCCTATCCTCATCAATTTTATATTTGCAATGTTAATCCTCAGGCCTACTTTGGCAGCATTTTCATTCAGTCGTTCTATTCTCGCCGTTAAAAGCTCGAAGCGATGCGCAAAGAGGCATATATCATACGCGGATGATCGATGTCGATGTCTTTGAGGAAGTCGTAAATACCCCAGCGTATGCCATAGGGTGCCTCACTGTTAGTTGCTTCTAATACGGTGTCTTATAAAATGAACAATTGCGTCGGTGACAGTATGCAACCCTGCTCCCTTCCTTTGTCGATCCTGGAAGGTCGGATCTCTTTTCCATTGAAACGGACTCAAGTTTCAGCATTCCTATACAGCTCCCTAATTAGTGTCACGATTTTTTTAGGAATGCCCTTATTCAACAGAGTGCTCCAAATGGAACTTCACGAACTGTGTCAAAAGCTCGCTCGAACACGATGAATAAAAGGCATAGATGTGTATTAAGTTCTACAGATTGTTCAATGATTATGCGCAGGCAGAAAACCCGCATATTCCTTCTTCAAAATGTTGTCAAGTGCAGGCGAAATACGCTGCAGAAGAAGACTTACCATCACTTTATTTATTGCGTTTAGCAATGTAATCCCTCTCTAGTTCATACAATGGGCAAGGTCACCCTTCTTTGGGATTGTGACCATGATCCTCTTCTTCCATTCCATGGGGACAGCGTTTGTATCCCAGGCCTCCCTGATTATTGGGGTGATCGCTTGAGCTATGGGGTATGCCCCATACCGCAACAGTTCAGCAGGTATGTTATGTTGTTGAGTGAGACCAGAACGGCCTCAATTTTTTCGCAGATGGGTGGGGCCGTAGATGCATATATTCCTGCGTGGGTTTCGGCTCACAAGTGGATGGAGAGGGTCGTAGCTTACGCCCTCGGTTGCTGGTGCTTCGGAGCTGAAGAAACCGCTCTATCGCTCTAATTGCGGGAGCGACTACATAATACCCTACACAAATTCTATAAACAGAGATTGGACAATATTCCTTTATGAACCCTATATGTAATTCTGATAAGGAAGCAATATGAAGGGGAATGTTTTAAGAGCTATATGAAAGTTTTTCAAAAAAAGGCACATGAAATGCAGAAAAATGCATGACATCTTTATTTGATCGAGTATCATCCATTAAATTTAATGTTTGAAGATTATTTCATGCAAATGACCGTGACTGTGCCTTAAGTGGTCCATCAGTTTAGTTAAATTTTGGAATACTCTTTCCAACATTTTGGCCGAATAAGTTTTAACATAGCCCAATTGACCGGTCCCGAACGTGAAATAAAATGTTCATCGAACTCGCTTCTCAATAAGTCCATTATTACGCGTGCTGTGTGACAAGTGGCACCGTCTCGTTGAAACCAAATGTCATGTAAGTCAAGCTCTTGCATTTTGGGCGAAAAAGTTGGATATCATCTCACGGTAGCGCTCACCATTCACAGTAACGTTACGATTCACATTATCTTTGAATAAGTACGTCTAATGATGCCACCAGCCAATAAACCGCACCAAACTGTGAATTTTCTGGATCCATTGGTAGCTCTTCCAATGCTTCTGGCTAATCTTCACTCCCAAATCGACAATTCTGCTTAATTATGTACCCATAGGGCCAAAAATTAGCTTCGATGTAAAATGGAAGAAGTGCACGATGAACTTTCTTAACAGAGAACGCATTTTGATAATAAAATTCAATAATTTGCAAGCGTTGTTAAGCTGTTCAATCTTCAATCAGTCTATAGCCTGATACAGCTCCCGTATAAATCGACCTCTCTATTTTACTTCTTGTGCCCCCAAAGGGCGCAATTCTTATTCGAATTGGCTGACATTTTATACAGGTCTCCAACATATACTTTAATTGTGGTCCAAACCAGACCATATCTTGATATCGCTTTAATAGCAGAGCAAATCTTTTCTTTTATCCTTTTTTTGCCTAAGAAGAGATGCCGGGAAAAGAACTTGACAAATGCGATCCATGGTGGAGGGTATATAAGATTCGGCCCGCCCGAACTTAGCACGCTTTTACCTGTTATGTTTATTTTCGTCCGACTTTGACTAATATTGCAATAAATTGGTCATTTATTAGCCGATCCTCACAAAATTTGTCGCTAAGGTTTTTCTAAAGTCTCTGCTGATAACTGGTAAATTTCAAAGAAATCTGTTCAGATTTTGATATAGATCCCATATATATGTCCCAATTTTCACTTGTAAGACCTTTGCTAACGCATTTATAACAGATATTTTCAATATTTTGCCGAAATTTTACATTTTAAATTTAAGAACATTTAGTCTCGACGACTTAATCCGCATACCCTATGTATTGTAGGGTATCAAAAGCTCAGCTTCGCTTGACGTTAGCCCATCCTTACTTGTTTTAATTGTTTGCCCAAGAAACGTCTTTTTTTCTACACAACGCAAGGCAAACAAAATCATGTATGTACATATGTTTTTTGACACAACAAGACGGCACAACAGAAAACGGAATTCCAAAACAAAGAAGAATACACTAAGAAAAATTTTAGATTTTTGCCTATTCATAAGATTTTAGCAATGAAAACGGGCCAAAGAACCAACAAATTAAGATGCTATCTTTAAATTTAATTTCGAATTTTATAACAGTCATTACCATACATTTCAAATTTTGATCGCTGATTAATTCTTATTTTACTTCATTGGTATGACTGTTCAATTAATAGTTTTTGAAAAATACTTTTATTAAACTTAGCATCTTAATCTAAAATATTAAAGAAAATTTTTGTCAAATGAAATTACCCACTTTATTCTTTATGATATTTTATAAAATTTCAATCCTATAAAAAATTATATTGTGTATTGCAAATATAGTAAATCCGCCATTCCACAATGCATAATTATATATACAAATAGACTTGGGTCTTTTTTTTAAACTAATGATTTTAAGTATAAAAGTAGGACATGTTCGAAAAATGTCGAGTGTCAAATATGAAGCAAAATGCGAATCTGTCATCGAGCGGAACTCGAAACGGATGGTTATGTCCGTTAGAATTTTTAAACATAACATATTTTTATTCCCACCACAGAAGGATGGGGGTATATTCATTTTGCCTTTCCGTTTGCAACATCGAAATATCAATTTTTGACCCTTTAAAGTATATATATTCTAAAAATCTAAGACGATCTAGCCATGTCCGTCCGTCTGTCTGTTGAAATCACGCTACAGTCTTTAAAATTGGAGATATTCAGTTGAAATTTTGCACAGATTCTTTTTCTGTCCATTAGCAGGCTAAGTTCGAAGATGGACTAAATCGGATTATATCTTGATATAACTCCCATATATACCGATCTCCCGATTTAAGGTCTTGCGCCCATAAAAGGTGCATTTATTATCCCGTGGCGCCGAAATTTGGGACAGTGAGTTAAGTTAAGCCCCTTGACATACTTCTACAATATGGCACAAATCATTAAAGATTTGTTTATAGCTGTCATATAGACCGATCTCTCGGTTTAAGGTTTTTCGTACATAAAAGGCGCATTTATTGTGCGATGTCGCTGAAATTTGGGACAGTCAGTTGTGTTAGGCTCTTCGACTCCTTTCTGCAACTTGGTCCAAATCGGTACAGATTTGGTTTTAGCTGCCATATAGATCGATATCTCGATTTAGTGTCTTGGCCCCATAAAAGTCGCATTTATAAAACGATTTCACAGTGACTTATGTTAGGCTTTTCGACATCCGTGTCGTATATGGTTCGGAACGGCCTATTTTTAGATTTAGCTACTTAAAAGACCAATATTTTGTTATACACAGGTGAAGAATGACATATTTCGTAACATATTCGATATAGCTGCTATGGGGTATAAGATCATTGATCATTGTGTTATATTTCAGTCCATTCGGATAAGAATTGCGACTTGTAGTGGTTCTAGAAGCAAAATCGGGAGATCGATTTATATGGGAGCGATATTAAGCTATAAATCGATTCAGACCATATTGGACACGTATGTTGAAGGTCGTAGGAGAAGCCTTGTACAAAATTTCTGCCAAAAGGGATGAGAATTGTGCTTTCTAGAGACTCAAGAAGTCAAGATCACAGATCGGTTTATATGGCTGCTATATGAAGTTATGTACCGATTTGGGCCATACTTAGCATAATTGTACCAGGTTATAAACCGATTTGAACCATACTTCACAGAGTTGTTGGAAGTGATTTTAAAACACCACCTGCAAAATTTCAAATCGGACGAAAATTGCGCTCTCTATAGGATCAAGAAGTCAAAACTCAAGATCGGTTTATATGGCAGCTATATCAAAACATGGACCGATTTGGCCCATTTAAAATCCTAATTGACCTACACTAAGAAAAGGTATTTGCGCAAAATTTCAAGAGCCTAGCTTTGCTCCTTTCAAAGTTAGTGCGCTTTCGACAGACAGACGGACGGACATGGCTAGGTCGACTTAAAATGTCAAGGCGATCGAGAATATATGTACTTAATGGTGCCTTAGACTCATATTTCGAGGTATTACAAACAGAATGGCGAAATTAGTATAACCCCATCCTATGGTGGAGGGTATAAAAAAATAATGGGTAATACCCCATTATTACAACAACAAACCTTTGCCCACCTAATTGTACAGTTCATTTCTCATCTTATTGCTTTCAAACGAACAATTTTACATGTTATTTGATTATTATTGCCTAGCATTTTTTTTTTCTTATTGTTGAGATTTTATTGATATGTTCACTTTTCTGGTAATAGCCGAAAAATTGCTATCTTCTTATTTAGGGGTTGCTGCTTAAAAGAAAACATAAACTTTTCTCATTTTTAGTTTTGCCAATAAATGCCTTGTTCCTTGGGATGTTATACGTAAGTTGGGGAAACTTTTCCAGTAAAAACCCATTTTCTTAGCATCATAATATTGGCATCCTGAAGTGGCAAACAAGCAGTATTGATTTTGTTGCCATTGCTGGAGATCGTTTGTCGGTGCTGTTGCTCCGGCTTCTCCTTTTGCTTTTGATGATGATGATTCTATAAATACTTGTTACTTGCAACTTGTTGGTTATTATTGGATAAGTTTAGAATTTGTTGATGATTGAGTAGCAAATTCTAAAGTTTGTCATAGACAAACTTTTGTATGGGACAACTATATAGATTTAAACCATTTTGGGATGAAAGTAATTAACATTGTTAGTGGATACAAAACACGACACGAAAGAAACGACATTGATATTAAATTCTTGAAAACTTTTAAATGAACATCAGAAATAATTGTGTGTGTGTTAATATTTTGTGGAATGACACACCATTTAAGAAATATTTTTAATAAAAATTTTAAATAGTTTGTGTATTGAAAAATATTTCTAATTTTTGTGTTATTATATCCATTATATCCTCCACCATAGAGGGTATACTAATTTCGTCACTCTGTTTGTAACACCTCAAAATATGCGTCTGAGACCCCATAAAGTATATATACTCTTGATCGTCATGTCATTTTAAGTCGATCTAGCCATGTCCGTCGGTCTGTCTGTCGAAAGCAAGCTAACTTTCGAAAGAGTAAAGCTAGCCACTTTAAATTTTGCATAAATATTTTCTATTAGTGTTGGTCGGTTGAGATTGTAAACTGGCCAAAGCTGTCCTATTTTGATATAGCTGCCATATAAACCGATCTTGGGTCTTGACTTCTTGAGCCTCTAGAGGGCGCAATTTTTGTCCGATTTGACTGAAATTTTGCACGTGGTGTTTTGGTATCACTTAAAACAACTGTGCCAAGTATGATTCAATTCGGTTCATAATCTGGTATATCAGTCATATAAACCGATCTTGAATCTTCTCATCTGATTTGGCTGAAATTTTGCATCAGGTGTTTTTTTATGACTTCCAATAACTGTGGTATGGCGCAAATTGGTACATAACCTGATATAGCTGCCATAAAAACCGATCTGGAATCTTGACTTCTTTAGCCTCTAGAGGGCGAAATTGTCTACCGATTTGGTAGAAATTTTGTACAACGGCTTCTCTCATGACCTTCTACATACGTGTCTAATATGGTCTGCATCGATCAATAGCTTCAATTCTTATCCGAATGAACTGAAATATTACACAATGACTTCTAAAGGGTGATTTTTTTGAGGTTAGGATTTTCATGCATTAGTATTTGACAGATCACGTGGGATTTCAGACATGGTGTCAAAGAGAAAGATGCTCAGTATGCTTTGACATTTCATCATGAATAGACTTACTAACGAGCAACGCTTGCAAATCATTGAATTTTATTACCAAAATCAGTGTTCGGTTCGAAATGTGTTCATTCACCGTAACGTTGCGTCCAACAGCATCTTTGAAAAAATACGGTCCAATGATTCCACCAGCGTACAAACCACACCAAACAGTGCATTTTTCGGGATGCATGGGCAGTTCTTGAACGGCTTCTGGTTGCTCTTCACTCCAAATGCGGCAATTTTGCTTATTTACGTAGCCATTCAACCAGAAATGAGCCTCATCGCTGAACAAAATTTGAACACATTTCGAACCGAACACTGATTTTGGTAATAAAATTCAATGATTTGCAAGCGTTGCTCGTTAGTAAGTCTATTCACGATGAAATGTCAAAGCATACTGAGCATCTTTCTCTTTGACACCATGTCTGAAATCCCACGTGATCTGTCAAATACTAATGCATGAAAATCCTTACCTCAAAAAAATCACCCTTTACAATGTTCAGCATTCATATATGGTCCGAATCGGACTATAAATTTAAATAGCTCCAATAGCATAACAGTTCTTATTCACTATTCTTTGTTTGCCTAAAAAGAGATACCGCACATAGAACTCGACAAATGCGATCCATGGGGGAGGGTATATAAAATTTGGCCAGCCGAACTTAGCACGCTCTTATTTATTACAAATCGCCGGTACACAACTTATAACATATTCGATAAGTACGTTTTGTCGCTCTGGTAATCTTATTGTATTCTTTGAGATGTGTGTAAAACATATCCCAATATTTTGAATAAGTTTTTTACAGAATCCATATTGGTGAGTCCCCAAGATTCGGCACGGCCGAACTTAGCATGCTTTTCTTTTACTTGTTTTTTTGCATCTTCGTTATTTGGACATTCACTTCAAAAATAGAAGATAAATTCTTATTTTCTAAAAACGAAAATTTTCTGAAAGAATTGAAAAAAAAAATTTATAAAAAACGAATAAATACATCTTTATAATTTTTTCTGAGTTTGGCAGATGAAAGTTTCCTTAAGTCTCGGCCAAATTGTAGGGATTTTAGAGCACTATCCAGCAGATTTGGAAATCGGATCACAAAAAAAGGTTTTGTAACCGAACAAATTTGCGAAGTACCTGGGTTGCCAAAATTAGTGCCCAAGCAAGAGACAATCGGACCACCTAAGGCCTTTAAATCTGAATATGGTCTTGATAACAGCTCAGCTATAAGCATATCAAATTTCAATAATTTATCTTAAACCGATCTCAATCTCAATCTTTATCTTTTTGTTAGTTTTTTTTCGATTCTATCTCACTTTGCATCGGTTGTTTTTTTTTTTTTGTGATTCTTATTAGTTTGTAAAAGGGGAGTTCTAAGGGAGTTACATTTTAAAATAGCAACAATGCCTTTCTCAAAGTACAGTTAGGACTTTGGCTTGGTGACAATTAGCTTTCTTCGATACCTTCCAAGCATTGCCTTGCGAAAACGAATATACATGTGGAATTCTAAAACTGACTGTTACAACATTTCAAAGTAAATTACATAAATTACATTTTTTCTGTATATCGAACTAAATTTAAGTTAAAATTTCTGCAACTGATTTAATGCATACTCCATAATATTTTCCCTTTTTTGACTTTAAGGATACTTTGGTCAACTATGCCATTTATCTAACAAAAAAGATCAATCACACTTGTTTTCCTACAACACGATATAGAAGTCTTGGATTGCACTACTCTTTGTGGGATAATGCAAAAAAAAATGTCCAAGTACGGAAAACTATGCCCTTTCGTTATTTCCTAATGCGTCAGATAAAAAATGATAAACGACTTTCCACTTGACTTTTTACTATGGCCTTTTCTACAGCGAATAAATGCAGCCAAGGAAAACAACTACGTTTTCCCATGTTTAGCCATTGTAAATTTGATCCGTGGGTTTTCTTCGTCTTTACCTTCTTCTTTTTCCAAGTAATGTGTCAAACTTTGGTATGAAAAAGAAAACGCTCTCCTTGCATGCAAGGACTCGAATGTAAACATAAATTTGAGCCGTTTTTCCTACAATATTTTAGCCACATTATTTAGGTATAAAGCTACGAAGTCTGTTGTAATAAGAGCCTAGATTGCATGGGACAAGAAAAATTAGTGCATTCTGTATAAAATTGTCAAAACGGAAAAAAAGTTGAAAAAAAAGTTACAAATCAAATGTGGCCGAGACTTTTCGAATGTGGTCTGTCAGTAAACTGTATAAAGTAGTTATTAATATTCTCATGTTTCTCATGTAGAGAACGATTACATGACATGGAATTTATTAATAAAGGGATATCTAGAAAAATATATTAGATTTCTTTGAGTCCTACCTGGTCTCATTGGCTATGCTAAAATAAACTATGGTACTCTTTCTGACAATGGGAAGCCTTTTGACAATTTTTGTGGAGAGGAGGGTTTAGTGTAAATTGTACTCCAACAATAGGTTTACCATTTTCGCAGTGCAGTGGGGATAGAGTGAATACTCGGTTGAACGAACGCATTTTTCGTATGAACACTTAATTTTCTATTTCTTGCTATCAAAAAAATTGCATTAATTAAACAAGTGAAAGCGTCTAAAATTTTAAGTGTGTATTTCTACTGGCTCAAAAAGTCAAGCTGAAAATTGTGTGGTCGAGGAAAGTTCTTCAAAAAAAAAAAAAAAAAAAAAATGCATGAAATCTTTACTTAAATCGAAAGCACGGTCCATATAATTTAATGTTTGAAGATTATTTCATGCAAATATTGACCGTGACTGCGCCTCAAAGGGTTCGTCCATCAGCTTAGTCCAATTTTGGCATACTGTTTTCAACATTTCGGCTGGTATCTTACGAATGTTATTTTCCAATGCGTCAATTGAAGCGGGTTTGTCTGTATAGCAATGGGCTTTAACATAGCCCCACAAAAAATAGTCTAAACGCGTTAAATCGCACGATCTACGCGGCCAATTGACCAGTCCCGAACATGAACTAAAATGTTCCCCGAACTCGCCTCTCAATAAGTCCATTGTTACGCTTGCTGTGTGCATGTGTCACCATCTTGTTGAGACTACATATTATGCAAGTCAAGCTCTTGCTTTTTGGGCAAAAAATCTTGGATATCATCTCATGATAACGCTCACCATTCACAGTTACGTTGCGATTCGCATTATCTTTGAAGAAGTACGGTCCAATGATGCCACCAGCCCATAAACCGCACCAAACTGTGACTTTTTCTGGATGCATCGGTAGCTCTTGCAATACTTCTGGCTGATCTTCACTCCAAAATCGAAAATTCCGCCTATTTACGTAAACATTGAGCCAAAAATGAGCTTCGTCGATGGAATGAAAGAAGAGCCTCCATGAACTTTCTTAACAGAGTACGCACTTTGATAACAAAATTCAATAATTTGCGAGCATTGTTCGTTTTTAACGCGATTCATGCTTAAATTATAGACCAAACTGAAACGTGGGTGAGCTGTTTAAACCAGTGTTGCCAAAAGATAAATTAAATTATTAAAACAATTTGTTCCATTAAATCTTGAAATAAGCTTGTCGACTTTATTTTGGAAAATGCAGCGTAATTTGACGTTTTAAGACAAATGATTCGAAATTTGGGACGAAAGCCAAAAAGTCAACAATAGTCTTAAATTTCATGCAAATTTTATTTGGAATGTACTTTAAAATACTTACAATAAACACGTTAGCATCCACATAATTTCACGAACACTCAGTATAATGACATCTGAGAGTCACTTGAAATCGTGCTTTCGTAAAATCAAAATCAAGAAGCTAAAAAGAAGTAACTGGTGCTCAAGGAATTCAGCCCACCAATTTTGGGCCACAAAGAAACAGGAACTTTAAGATCAGTAACGAATTTCGGTTAGCATGTCTGCCTATAACGCTGAACGCCAGGGTTCGAATCCTGGCGAGAACATCAGAAAACAAGTAAAAGCGTGTTAAGTTCGGCCCGGCCGAATCTTATATACCCTCCACCATGGATTGCATTTGTCGAGTTCTTTTCCCGGCATCTCTTCTTAGGCAAAAAAGGATATGAGAAAAGATTTGCTTTGCTATTAGAGCGATATCAAGATATGGTCCGGTTTGGACCACAATTAAATTATATGTTGGAGACCTGTGTAAAATGTCAGCCAATTCGAATAAGAATTGCGCCCTTTGGGGGCTCAAAAAGTAAAACAAAGAGATCAATTTATATGGGAGCTGTATCGGGCTATAGACCGATTCAGATAATAATAAACATGTATGTTGATGGTCATGAGAGGATCTGTCGTACAAAATTTCAGGCAAATCGGATAAGAATTGCGCACTCTAGAGGCTCAAGAAGTCATGACCCAAGATCGGTTTATATGGCTGCTATATCAGTTTATAGACCGAATCGAACCATACTTGTCACAGTTGTTGGATATCATAACAAAAACACGTCGTGCAAAATTTCATTCTAATCGGATAAGAATTGCGCACTCTAGAGGCTCACAAATAGCTACCAATTACTTATACTTACTTTAAACATATAAACCTTACAGGACGACTCAACTTGTACGGCATTTCTTTGTCTTTAACTAATGTTCATTGTTATCCTTTACCCAAGCCGATTTCGATATTTTGACCGTCAATAAAAGTTTTTCGTCAAATATGGTAAGGCATACAGAAAACAAATCTTTTATACTACCATTTAAAATGAAAATCCCAAAGCGAATATAGTACAAACCGATTAGGTCAATATGGGCGTAAACACAAAGGCATTAAGCGTAAAGTACGAATCTGTCATCCAAATTTGTGATACATTATAATGTGGAACAATGTTAAGGTCTTGATTGTGATATTCCAAGCAACATTAAGGGCCCCCATATTTTGCGATTTATACGAGATATATCGGGGATGGGTGATTCAATCTATGCGAATTTTTGTTTTACTTCAGTAGGAATCCAGAGGCACTACCAAACTGACATACGTAACAACTGGTACAGTAAGGGACTTCAATTAAAGGTATTCGGTATCAGAATATATATGCAAAAAAATTTTTTATTTTTGAAATTGGAAAAATTGTTTTATGGGCTCGAGACCCTAAATCAGGGTTTTATGCCAGCTTTTAGAAAAATTGATACCTAACGTGGTTATTTCGATACCATACGGCATTGATAGTGGGACAGTCTTATTTGTTATCAAAACAATACAGCCTCGTACAGATGATATATAAAGGGATAAGTATTAGATTTATGACTAAAGGGGTATTAATTTTAATACCAATATTTTATTGGTTTAGTATCAATGCCACCTCCGACTCCTAATGAACTCAAATAAAACATTGAAAATAATTTTAATTTAAATAATTTTATTTCGTTTGTGTATTTAGAAATCTTTTCAAGATATCTTCTTGAAGTTTCGTATAGTATTCACATGGGCGTACTTGGCGCGGATGATGGATATCATAGAAGACGTTATTGTTAAAAATTTCAGCCAAAACAGATAAGAATTGCGCCCTATAGAGGCCCAAGAAGTACGTCGGGAGATGGGTTTATATGGAAGCTATATCCAGTTCTGAACCGAAATGGCTCATATGCAATCACCAACGACATACACAAATAAGAAGTACAGAAGGACAGATGGTCAGTCTGACGGATGGACGGACAAGGCCAGATTAACCTAGCATGTCACGAACAATAATATAAATAATTGTAAGGTGGCAGATCGGGTTTTCAAGGTGTTACAAACGGAATTACTAGATAGGGGGTATACTTCCCCATGGTTGAGGGTATATATAGTAAGTTATTTTAATTTTTTTTGACACGTTTTTTGAAAAACTTTTTAAAAAATATGAATGATACATATACCGTTACAGATGGACCGTACTTTTCATGACAATAAGAAGTTATAAAATATACCACGAATGAGATTGCAGCCAAATAATTTAGCCCCCTAGAGGCTCAAGAGGTCAAATCGGTCGATCGGTCTATATAGGAACGATCGGTTTATATGAGCTAAATTTTAGCACAATGAGGATAATAAATTCACCGTTTATGGTCCTAAAAAAAAATTAAATCGAGAAATCGGTATACATGGAAGCTACATCAAAATTTGCCCCGATCTGGGCAGTATTTCAGTGAAATGGATTCAAAAATTCACCTTTTGTGGGCTTAAAACCTTAAATTGGGAGATCGGTCCATACGCCATCTATATCCAAATCTGTCCATGTCTAGGAGCCAAACACAACTATCTCTATTAAATTTCTGAGATATTGGACAATAAATGCGCCTACTTCTGGCCGAAGACCTTAAATCAAACAAGTTATAGTCCGATTTGGACCATAAATGAATGCTGAACATTGTACAATCATTGTGTAATATTTCAGTTCATTCGGATAAGAATTTCGCCTTGTAGGGGTTCAAAAAGCAAAATCGGGAGATAGGTTTATATGGAAGCTGCATCAAGCTATTGATCGATTCAGACGATATTGGACACGTATGTTGAAGGTCATGAGGGAAGTAGTTTTACAAAATTTCAGCCTAATCGGATGAGAAATGCGCTTTCAATTGGCTCAAGAAGTCAAGATCCAAGATCGGTTTATATGACAGCTCTACCAGATTATGAACCGATTAGAATCATACTTAGCACAGTTGTTGAAAGTAATACCAAAACACTACGTGTAAAATTTCAGTTAAATCGGATAAGAATTGCGCCCTCTAGAGGCTCAAGAAGTCAAGATCCAAGATCGGTTTATATGACAGCTATACCAGATTATAAACCGATTTGAACCATACTTAGCACAGTTATTGGATATCATAACAAAACACGTCGTGCAAAATTGCATTCCAATCGGATAAGAATGGCGCACTCTAGAGGCTCAAGAAGTCAAGACCCAAGACCGGTTTATATGGCAACTATATCAGGTTATAGACCGATTTGAACCATACTTGGCACGGTTGTTGGTAGTCACAGAATTGCGCACTCTAGAGGCTAAAGAAGTCAAGACCCAAGATCGGTTTATATGTTTTTATACCCTCCACCATAGGATGGGGGGTATACTAATTTCGTCATTCTGTTTGTAACTACTCGAAATATTCGTCTGAGACCACATAAAGTATATATATTCTTGATTGTCGCGACATTTTATGTCGATCTAGCCATGTCCGTCCGTCCATCTGTTTGTCGAAAGCACGCTAACTTCCGAAAGAGTAAAGCTAGCCACTTGAAATTTTGCACAAATACTTCTTATTAGTGTAGGTCGGTTGGTATTGAAAATGGGCCAGATCGGTAAATGTTTTGATATAGCTACCATATAAACCGATCTTGGGTCTTGACTTCTTGAGCCTCTAGAGTGCGCAATTCTTATCTGATTGGAATGAAATTTTGCACGACGTGTTTTGTTATGATATCCAACAACTGTTCCAAGTATGGTTCAAATTGGTTCAGAACCTGATATAGCTGCCATATAAACCGATCTTTGGTCTCGACTTCTTGAGCTGCTAGAGTGCGCACTCCTTATCCGATTGGGATTAAATTTTGAACGACGTGTTTTATGTGTTATGTGTGTTACGATATCCAACAACTGTGCCAAGTATGGTTCAAATCGGTCCATAACCTGATATAGCTGCCATATAAACCGATCTTGGGTCTTGACTTCTTGAGCCTCTAGAGTGCGCAATTCTTATCCGATTGGAATGAAATTTTGCACGACGTGTTTCGCTATGACATATAACAACTGTGCCAAGTATGGTTTAATTCGGTCCATAACCTGATACAGCTGTCATGTAATCTGATCTTGGGTCTTCACTTCTTGAGCCTCTAGAGTGCGCAATTCTTATCCGATTGGAATGAAATTTACACGTCGTATATTGTTATGATATTCAACAACTGTGCCAATATTTTATGGTTCAAATCGGTTCATAACCTGATATAGCTGTCATATAAACAGATCTGGGGATTTGACTTCTTGAGCTTCTAGAGGGCACAATTCCTATCCGATTTGGCTGAAATTTTGCAACACATATTTTATTCTTACTTTCAACAACTACGTCAAAAAAGGTTCAAATCGGTTCATAACCTGATATAGCTGTCATATAAACCGATCTTGACTTCTTGAGCCTCTAGAGGGCGCAATTCCTATCCGGTTTGGCTGAAATTTTGTACGACGTATTCTCTCATGACCATCAATATACGTGTTATTATGGTCTGAATCGGTCTATAGCCCGATACAACTCCCATATAAATCGATCTCTCTATTTTACTTCTTGAGCCCCTAAAGGGAGCAATTCTTATTCGAATTCGCTGACATTTTACACAGGTCTCCAACATATAATTTAATTGTAGTCCGAACCGGACCATATCTTGATATCGCTCTAATAGCAGAGCAAATCTTTTTTGTCTGAGAAAAAATGCCGGGAAAGAACTCGACAAATGCGATACATGGTGGAGGGTATATAAGATTCGGCCCGGCCGAACTTAGCATGCTTTTACTTGTTTTACTTTAAATTGTTACAATTCCATACTGGATATCCCTAAACGGTCAAATTTCTCTTTTATGCTGAATTTCAGAATATTAAATTTTTCGCATGTCCCACAATCCTTGGTAAGACAAATTAAAAAAGGAAATTTGTTAAAAGAAATGGGATGGTCCTTGAATTTTGGCATGCTTTCAAATATCAAATTTATGTGTGGTTTCCCTACAAATGGCGAAAAGGCAAATTTTCAAGGAAAACGAAGCAACAACTAACACTGCAATCAACCGACTCTAAGGACAGCATGACAAACACAATATATTGTGTATTTTCTCCTTCTGAAATGTGTGCAGTATCAACGTTTCGTTTCGGAGCTATGCTAAGACATTCCTTACCGCGGAAAAATCTTAACGGAGCATAACAATAAATGTACTAGAAATTGCATTTTCAAATGTATACAGACAAGTTCACTTTGTAGAGGATGTCATTTCGTGAGCGAACAAAAAAATTCCAAATCAAAAACACTAAACGGTGACATAAACGACATTACTTAAGGGTTCTGAGCGTTGCAGTGGCAGCGGTCTTCGTTCGTACAGAGTAAGGATCCTTTGAAAATTGAAGACAACTCCAACAATGTCATCAAAGTAAACATCAAAACTATTAGAAATGGGAAAATACAAATCCGGCCTTACATCAGCCATATTGCACTGTTTTTGCGAAATTTTATATGGGATAAAATCTTATGTAACTGTGTTGAACAGACAACTTATGGTTGATATTACAAACGAATTCGCAGCACACACTGAGTCAGTTTATCTGTTTACGTCATTTGTTTGAAAGGCTCCCTTTGCACAAATTACCTTAACATACTAAGGATTAATATGATTGTGGGGAATTGCTTACTAGAATTAAAGTGTACACGCAAAGAAATGAAACGTTTGGATAATCTTTGCGACAATCAAATATCCACCTTATGGTCGAGTCCGAACGCTTGCCGCAAGGCGACATCTCTTTTGTGCAGAAGTTTTTACACCTCCTCCTAATGCTGGCGACATTTGTGAACATGTAAACATGTCATAGTACCTCACACATGTCGCCAGCATTAGGAGGGGACAACCAGCGCTGAAAAATCTTCTGATGTTCTCGCCAGGATTTGAGCCCTGTGGAGATTCGAGATCTTGATTTCTTTGAATTGTCAGTCCCTGATAACGTATCACAAGTTGAGTTGCAAGCTGTGTCTTAGAAACAGTATAATTCCAAATGTAGTACCACATGAACGAAAAGATTTTCACTCCGGTAGTCTGTCACGCTTTCCACCTGAGGCATTAGAAATGTTGATAGGGCGAACTTTCTATAGGTCGTCTGTCTCCACAATAGCACGTCTGCAGTAGTCCTGCGTGACCTAATCGGCAATAAAGAATGCTCTCTCGCTTTTCGGGGCAAATAAGGTCAACTCCGAACCGAACATCGACTCCGAATGCGGCCATAACCTCAACACCGGTCGACTCTGCTGACCTGCTAGGGACACTATGTTATACTTGATTCAATTACCGGTATTACAGGCAGTGTGGATTGTACATTGTCTGAGACGGTGTTTGATTAAAAAATATTAAGACCGGTTTGAATAGATCCACTTGGAACAACAATATCCCCGGTAATGGAACCTACGTCGTGCTTGACTGTCGCAGATTTCACATCATGAGGGCTGAACCGTTCGCCTGTTCTGAGTATCAGGCCACAGAGATAACCGAGGGAATTGTTGAGCAACCCAGCTAGTCTTGCAAGCTGAAACTATCATAAACATTCCAGCGGAAATGAAATCATGGAAGCTAATTTTTCAGGATGAGGACCGCAGTAATGTCCGTCATGACCGATCAATGTTTAATTTGAAAATATGGTAATAGAAAATATCTAAATCTGAACCGATTCCAATGAGATTCGGGAATCAAAAAAAAAAATTTGGAGGGGATAACCTCCGCTGAACATGCTTACCTCTGCCGCTGCGGTGGCCTCTACATTTATAATCTGAACCTCTATATCCAAATCTGAACCGATTTCTATCAGCGAGAGTTGTTATTTTGAATCACCCAGTTTCTCGGTAGCTTTCACTTTGAGCTTTAATTCTTCGACATATGACCAGTAGAAACATCGCCAAGTAAGGAGGGCAAAATTCCGGTAGTGCCTACATTTTAATGTCCTACACCAAATTAGATATCCGGGCAAAGTCGTGGAAATTTAAATATGTTTAAATTTGAAATCCAAGACTTCGACCAAGATCCGGACATGTTGTGGGAGTCATAGAGGAATCGTTGCGCACATTTTTTAGAAGATCGGTTGTTAAGAGTAACATAAGTACCAAATTTAGTGAAGATCGGATAAAAAATGAACAAAATATAGAAGCATTAGCCAAAATCGGAAGAAACAAAAACAAAACCACGCGTTCTGTGATAGCGGATTATAAAGTTTTGAGAAGATCTGTAAATGCGTTTGGAGTGAAATTAGAGTAACACATATATATGGGAACAGGGCATACTTCCCACATATAACTGAGTGCTGCCCGATTTAAGTTTAAGCTCAATGATGGGGGCCTTCTTTCTATAGCCAATGCGGAACGGCGTGTCGTAGTGCGACACCTCTTTGGGGAGAAGCATAGCATAGTACCTCACAAATATCGCCAGAATTAGGAAAGGATAAGCACCGCTGCTAAATTTTCTGATGTATTGGCCAGGCGTTTAGCGTCATAGGCGGACATGCCAAACTCTTCGCTAGGGAGGCCATATTTAAATCTGAACCGATTTCCATAAAATTCACCAGCAATGTCCAAAACTCATCAGAGAAACTCTCGTTCAAATCTGAACCGATTTGTTGCAATTTCAATAAACTTCGTCTTAATGCTTATTAAAAAGCCTGTTTTAAATTTGAAGGTAGTCCCTATCTGGCAAGCTCTTCTGCACTTCAATTCCCTCGGATAGTGTTGCTCGGCACCCAATACAGGTGAATTTTGAACTGTTCAGCCATCTCGTTGAGAAATCTGTGACAGACGAAGGCGGTTTTTGAAATATGTTCCCCAGATATTTTATGGCTGCCTGGCTATTTGAGAAGATATTTATGGCAATCGTCGTTATGAAATTATGTCTTAGCCACTCAACCCCTTCTTAGTTGATAAGATCTCCGCTTGATACACACTACAGTGGTTGGAACTTGCTTGATGACCAGTCCTATTTCCAAGAGTACACCCCATCCATTTCTATAAAAGTTTATGTAACTTCATTTACCAGGGATATTGTTGTTCCAAACGGTTCCATCAGGAATAGTGCAGCAGTACTTCTTATCAAAATTCGGCTCAGGTAATGTTTAATCTACACTACCTGGAACATAGTGTCGTAGCCGTCGAATGACCAAAGAGCAAGCGCCCTTAGCCTCACAAAAGTGGTCGGAGTAATTTGTCTAGGCACAATGTCCAGAGACTTTAGGTGTAGCATTAAATTCAGTGCATCGGATGGTGTCGTTCTCAATGCGGCTGTGATGCACAAACAAGCCACACTTTGGATCCGGCTGAGTATTGAACAGTCGGTGGACTTTTGAAGCGCCGTCCACCAACAACAACACCATATAGCATTATAGGTCTGACAACTGTAGTATATACTGCAATATACACCCCCAACTTTTGCCAATGGCTCTCTTGGAGGTGTATAGGTGTATAGCAAGAGTTGCCTTTCTTGTCCTTTCCAAAAAGTTTGTTATGAAGTTCAATGTCCTTTCCAGCAGAACATTCAGGTATTTTGCCGTCTTAGAGGAATTTTCGTAATCTAGACCACTTCGTACGAAAGGCGCAGAACTTCCTGAAGTATATCTCTAAGAGTGCTGGGAAACTATCCTTTATCAGCAACACGTCATCAGAATATGCGACCACTTTTACGTAATTTTCTTCTAGATAACAAAACCCAGCCTGCCTTAAAGCATTTTTTTAGTAAGTTAATAAACAACTTTCTTACTGTAGTGTTGATGCTTAGAAACTTTAGCGCCATCAAGATTGACGTCGGTTTCATTATTCAAAGCACCTTCAATGTCAAGAAATGCTAACATTGTATATTCATTGATAGCGGCAGATCCTTCGACATGTGGGCGAATAGGTCGTGAAGGGCTGTTTCAGTGGACTTACCATGCTGTTGCCGGGACAGGCGGATCTTGGCCTACATTATGTTCGGCCCTTCGACATCCTTCTGCGATTTCACTCAAATCGGTCTAAATTTGGATATACAATAGCTGCCATATAGACCGATCTCTCGATTTAATGTTTTGGGCCCATAGAAGGCGCATTTTTTGTCTGATGTTGCCGAAATTTGGGACAGAGAGTTAAGTTAAGGCCCCCCACCTTTTTTTTGCAATTTGGTCTAGATCGATCAAGTTTGCATATAGCTGCCATATAGATCGATATCTCAATTTAAAGTCTTGGCTGCATAAAAGGCGCATATGGTTATAATCCGATTTAAATGAAATTTGACATATTGACTTATGTTAGGCTTTTCGATATCCATGTTGTATATAGTGTATATAGTTCAGATCGGTTTATTTTTAGATATAGCTACTTAAAAGACCAATATTTTGTTACACACAATTGAACGATGGCTTGTACTTATTAGTATTTGGTCCAAATCGGATCATATTTCGATATAACTGCTATGGGGCATAAGGAATGCAATTTTCTCCGGATTTTGATGAAAGGTGATTTACATATATACCCGAGGTGGTGGGTATCCAAAGTTCGGCCCGGCCGAACTTAACGCTTGTTTACTTTTTTAAGAGTCATTTTAACTTAAGAGGCATATAGACACATTTTGTAGGGTTGATGTTCACAACGTTCGGTGCATGAAACACCAACGCGTGTTCGCAAAATCAACACCGCATGTTGACAATATTTTCATCAACGCCTGTGTATGATAATGACATCATTGGTCCATGAATTTGCAACGTTTTTTTCCATCAGGGTAGAGCCTTCAGCATAAAGGATTACAAACCTATAGAACAAAAATCTTGTGCCTTCGTGTGATAAGAATGTTTTCCTCCTTTTTAAATGAAAATGACTTTGAAAATCCCACAGGTATATATGACATGCTGATACAAGCAGAGTATATCTCCCAAAGCCAATATATATGCAAAGTGAACGTACAAAGTAATTTTTGAAGTGTTTGCAAATGTTATAACAAAATGGTTATGCAGCACTCATCGAATTATGAGTAGACTTGAATACAGAATAACTAAAAAACAAGCAAGATCGTGCTTAGTTCGGCTGGGCCGAATCTTATATATCCTCCACCATTGATCGCATTTGTCGAGTTCTATGCGCGGTATCTCTTTTTAGGCAAACAATGAATATTAAGCTAAACCAGATTATGAACCGATTTGAATCATACTTAGCACAAGAATTACTCTAGAGGCTCCAGAAGTCAAGACCCAAGATAGATTTATATGGCAGCTATATCAAAACATGGACCGATTTGGCCCATTTACAATCTCAACCGACCTACACTAATAAAAACTATTTGTGCAGAATTTCAAGCGGCTAGCTTTACTCCTTCGAAAGCTATCGTGCTTTCGATAGACAGACGTACGGACGGACAGAAGGACCGACAGACAGACGGGCATGACTAGATCGACTTTGAATGTCATGACGATCAAGAATATATAAAGGGTGATTTTTTTGAGGTTAGGATTTTCATGCATTAGTATTTGACAGATCACGTGGGATTTCAGACATGGTGTCAAAGAGAAAGATGCTCAGTATGCTTTGACATTTCATCATGAATAGACTTACTAACGAGCAACGCTTGCAAATCATTGAATTTTATTACCAAAATCAGTGTTCGGTTCGAAATGTGTTCATTCACCGTAACGTTGCGTCCAACGGCATCTTTGAAAAAATACGGTCCAATGATTCCACCAGCGTACAAACCACACCAAACAGTGCATTTTTCGGGATGCATGGGCAATTCTTGAACGGCTTCTGGTTGCTCTTCACTCCAAATGCGGCAATTTTGCTTATTTACGTAGCCATTCAACCAGAAATGAGCCTCATCGCTGAACAAAATTTGTCAAAATTTGAACACATTTCGAACCGAACACTGATTTTGGTAATAAAATTCAATGATTTGCAAGCGTTACTCGTTAGTAAGTCTATTCATGATGAAATTTCAAAGCATACTGAGCATCTTTCTCTTTGACACCATGTCTGAAATCCCACGTGATCTGTCAAATACTAATGCATGAAAATCCTAACCTCAAAAAAATCACCCTTTATTTTATGGGGTCCCAGACGCTTATTTCGAGGTGTTAACAGAATGACGAAATTAGTATACCCCCATCTTATGGTGGAGGGTATAAAAACTCAAACTGCCAATGCAATTAAATATTAAAACATTAAACAATTGTATAATCTAAAAAATTTATTGAAAGCATCCAGTACTCTTTGGTCCTGCCTAAGGATAATAATGGCTCCCTAGCATAATTGAATCCGAATATGTTAATAAAAGTGAAAATTATATGCACAATACTAAGGCTCTTTGGTTGTTGTTTTGTGGCAGGCTAATGGCAAGGCATGGCACGGCATTACACCCACCAATAAAAGCACAAAGTGCAACTTTTCTCCCACATTTTAAATTTTAATTAGAAACTGTATTGTGCAGCAGCAGTTATTGCTAAATTGCTGCCGTTTGCAAAGTGCTCTGCTCATGAACATGCAATGGAATAGATAGATCCCATTCTATGGCTTTGGATGCGTGTGGATGGCTGCACAAATGAGCGAAGGAATGAATGAATGAACGAACAAGCAAACGACCCTTTTGGGGTGTGGACAACCTCTCGAAAGTTGCGCGAGGCACGTGCATCGTGCATCGTGCAGGAGCAGCAGCAGCAACATTGCTGTTGGTTCGCTATTCGAACAGCCAAACAAAATTGTGAGTGAGTGCAATTTATTTCAGACTATGTAATTTTTTTATACGAAAATAATCGTTTACGCCATGGCACACAGTAAGTATCTGATAGTGGAACCAAGGGATGGTTGCATTGACGTACATACATACATATTTGTTAGGTCTCTATAAACGTATGTCTGTGTGGGTTTTTGTTGCACATTTATATGCATGAACGTATAAGCAAAACGTAATGACTTTGACCTCAATTTATATGCATAGCATAACTTAAAATGTTATGAAAAGTTACAAACTTTTAGGCTAAAACTATTTCAAATAAGCTTTGAAAACTGGCAAAATTGCTTATATTCCAATAGCGATTTTTATAATATTTTTGAAATTAAAAGCGGAAATAATTTGCACAATAAAAGAGAGCTTAAAAGCAAAATTTCATATAAATTATTTTGTGGGTTTTGATTAAAAATTAGATTTCTGCAAATTGCAATGATATGGCAAACGAACAGTGTTTCAAAGTTTGTTAGAACGTTATTCATTTAAATGCATTATTGCTGGAATTTGTTGCAAATATTGGGAAATTTAAGAGAATTGAAGCAAATGATGGACATCAGTTTGTTTTTGCCAGTCTTGTGTTATGTTGTGCGAAGTATAATTTTCATTTGGCAGTGAGCCGATTGCAACTAATTGGTTCTAATTTAAGCGAAATCGGGCAATAAATACAGCGTTTATGGGGTTAATACCGTTAATGGGCAGATCGGCCTATATGGCAGCTATATCTAAACGTGGTCCGATGAAGACCATGTTCGGATAAGATATCAGGTGGCTTAACACATCTCACTGTTCCAAATTTCAACGAAATTGGACAATAAAAGCGGTTATTACGACCCCATACCGGTCCATATGGCAGCTAGTATATCCAAACATGGGCAGCTTTGGCGTAAGCAAATAAAGACAAAAGTCGGGTCTAGTCGACTATATGATGTCCTACATCATTGCGACTACCTACTAATTCTATGCAATCACGAGATCATATTAAATAGATCTATGGAACCAATGTACAACTCTGGTCAGATTTTGATATTGCATGCCTATTGAGATATGTAATAGAACCTCATAAAAAAAAAACTTGTAAAGAATTGCGCCCTCTAGAGGCTCAAGAAGTCAAGGCCCAAGATCGGTTTATATGGCAGCTATATCAGGCTATGGACCGATTTGAATCATACTTGGCACAGTTGTTGAAAGTAAAAATAAAATACGCCGTTCAGCCAAATCGGATAGGAATTGCGCCATCTAGAAGCTCAAGAAATCAAGTCCCCAGATCTGTTTATATGACAGCTATATCAGGTAATGATCCGATTTGAACCATACTTAACACAGTTACTTGATATCATAACAAAAAAGTACGTGCAAAAATTCATTCAAATCAGATAAGAATTGCGTCCTCTAGAGGCTCAAGAAATAAAGACCCAAGATCGATTTATATGACAGCTATATCAGGTTATGGACCGATTTGAATCATACTTTGCACAGTTGTTGGATATTATAATAAAACACGTCGTACGAAATTTCATTCCAATCGGATAAGAATTGCGCACTCTAGAGGCTCAAGAAATCAAGACCCAAGATCGGTTTATATGATCTTGGGTCTTGACTTCTTGAGCCTCTAGAGTACGCAATTCTTATCCGATTGGAATGAAATTTTGAACGACGTGTTTTGTTATGATATCAAAACACTGTGCCAAGTTTGGTTCAAATCGGCTCATAACCTGATATAGCTGTCATATTAACCGATCTTGGGTCTTGACTTCTTGAGCCTAGAGAGGGCGTAATTGCACGAAGTATTTTCTTATGATATCCAATGACTGTGCTAAGTATGGTACAAATCGGTTCAAACCTGATATAGCTGTCATATAAACAGATCTAGAGACTTGACTTCTTGAGCTTCTAGAGGGCACAATTTCTATCCGATTTGGCTGAAATTTTGCATGACGTATTTTATTCTTACTTTCAACAACTGTGCTGAATATATATATTTTATTATAAGCTGATATAGCTGCCATATAAAACGATCTGGCATCTTGACTTCTTGAGCCTGTAGAGGTCGCAATTATTATCCGATTTGCCTGAAATTTTGTACGACGGATCCTCTCATGACAATCAACATACGTGTTTATTATGGTCTGAATCGGTCTATAGCCCGATACAGCTCCCATATAAATCGGTTTCTCTATTTTACTTCCTGAGCACCCAAAGGGCGCAATTCTTATTCGAATTGGCTGACATTTTATACAGGTCTCCAACATGTAATTTAATTGTGGTCCAAACCGGACCATATCTTGATATCGCTCTAATAGCAGAAAAAAACTTTTCTTATATCCTTTTTTGCCTAAGAGGAGATGCAGGGAAAAGAACTCGACAAATGCGATCCATGGTGGAGGGTATGTAAGATTCGGCCCGGGCGAACTTAGCACGCTTTTACTTGTTTTTAATACCCGATAATAAGGAGAGGGTAAATTGAAAAGAGTTTGCAGATATTAATCCGCCCCATGCCACTATGGACATACACCTATGCCAGTAATCGGCTTGTTGTGCGCTCTAAAAAGTAACCTCAAAAAAGAAAATGTTTAAGTTAGGAATTCCGTGCTACTAACAAAATCCTTAATTGTTTTCCATACCACTCCCCTAAGTTGTTTCATGTTTGGTGTCGTGTCCCCGACCTAACCACTTTCGCGGTTAACAGACACATGCCCTTCGCCACATGCCCTACTTATGCTTTCACTTGCCGCACCGATTATGCATAAGTGAGCTCGTGGTCCTATGTGTTCCGTTAAGAAAACAAGTGACCTGCTTCTCACTCCCTTTCAGTAATAGCCTCGTCTTCTCACGATCCGGATCACCCCATAGGATTTTCGCCGTCCTACCGTTCGTTTCACTGTTCCACAATGTTGCGTGCGCATTCGTCGCCCACTCCCTTAACTCGGATTGCGTCGACCCGAAAGGCTTCGGGTGAACCAAGTTTACTGACGGCAGTCCTCTGGCCATCACCGCCAAATCGTCTGCCCTTTCATTGCCCCTTACTCCGTTATGCCCCGGCACCCAAACGATGCGGATTGTGCGATCCTCAAAGAAGGCGTTTATCTAGGATCCGAGTGGGCGTTGTTCTCATCGCTCCTCCTATGCCAAGACAACATGTTCTCTGAACGTGCACTGTTCTCCATCGCAGTCCACCAAACTACTAAGGCGTAAGTAAATATTGGTCTAATCACGTTTCAGTAAAGCCAGTTGACTCTCCACGGATTCAGGCCCCATTTCTACATAGTTCACAACACCTGCGTGCCTCCTCAGAACACTCCTAAATGTGACAATTCCAATTAAGTTTCCTATCCAAGATCACTCCTAAGTATTAGACCTTGTCAGATATCGGAATTGTTTTATTGAGGAAACGTGGTGCGTCAAATTGACCCACATTCGTATTGCTCGTGGAAAGGCACATTTCAGTCTTCTCTGGGTTAACATTGCAGTCCCTGCCATATGCCATATGCAAGACTGCAAGACCCTTTCGACCCTTCTGCATAGCTGGATAGGTCCTTACTCCTTAGAAGTATTATAACATCGTCTGCATAGCAAACGGGTTAAAATCCCTCCTCAGTCAACATCGGTAATAGGTTATTCATGATGGTCACCCAAAGGAGTGGCTATAAAATGCCCCCTGTGGCATGCCCTGTGCCACTTTTCTGCCTTATATTTATGTCATGGGATACGCAGTTTATTCACCAGTTCTTCAGCATATCCCGTACTTGTCTAAGGAATGGATCAATGTATCGGTCCGCAGATTATTAAACGGCCCCTCGATGTCAACACAAATCGCCAGTGTGTACGTCTTGGCATTGAAGGATTCTTTTATTTTATGCTCAAACACGTGCAGGGCAGTCTCCACCGACCTTCCCTTGATATAGGCATGCTGATTGTATATAAGCAGTTCGCTGGATGTCCTACTATTTCTCATTGTATCCACAATAAGTTCCATGGTTTTGAGTAGAAAGGACATAAGGTTTGCCGTGGGTTTAAACACCACCCTTTCCTTTTGCCAGGCTTTCGGAGAATATGCAAGTCTTAGGTACGCTGTGAAAATAGTGGCCAGATAAGGCGCCAGATAGTCTGCCTCTTTCCGTAGTAACGCCGGAAATATTCCATTAGGTCAGGGTGACTTAAATGGTTTGAAACTCCTCAAGGATTCCTTCACTATAAATTCCGTTATGATAAGCCTTCGATCAACCTCATTATTTCAAGATTCCGGTGTCTCCGTAAGTCCCGTCGTATTCTGTGGAAAATGCGTTTCCACCAAAAGCCATAACATGTCCTCCGTTGTTTCTGCGTTTCAGTTTGAATATGGGTTTTTGAGTAAAACTTTTTCATCTTGGTGTAATACACATTCCAATATACTTCCGCTTTTTTACGACGTGCTCTAGTAAAAGGTCTGCTGACCCCTGTTACGAATCTCTCCGGTCGTCCAGGGGTTTTCTTAGGCTGATTTCCTTTCCCGAAGAAGACAACTATTTTCGAAAGACCCCACCAGTGCAGTCGTAATCCTGTTGACATTGTCGTCAATGTCTTCTAGCTTGGACAATCTAAAATATTTTGCCCAAGTCTTCTTCTGAGTAGTCTTTCGAATTTTGGCCAGTTGGCTTTCAACTTATCATGGAAGCATATCGAATTCGGCGCTGGCGGTGCTATTCGAAACCTAAAGTAGCGATGGTCTGAGAAGGAATGATCCATGGAGAGCCTCCAATCCTGAACCTCGATGTGATGTTCCGAACTTATCCTCACATCTAATACCTCCTCCCGAATTCTATTAACAAAGGAAGCGGTGTTACCAATGCTAAGTCTTATTAGGTCTTCGGTCTTTTGCTTTTCTCACCAACCGTTGCATCTCCAACGTAGGTGGTGGTATCAGAGAGTTTAAAGGCAAATAAAGTGATGCCAGATATGTTCAATCGTCTCCCTGTCCCATCACTGTTGCATCCGACGTTAACAACTCAGGGGAAAATTTAATTTGAATTTTAAGGACAAATGACGCAGGTCCACGGCCTAGTACCAGTGATAACACAGAATAATTGGTAGTTGATATGGTTCAGTCCAGAAACTTTGTTCCGGGCCGTCTATGGCTCCTGAAGTAAGGCAAAATAAATCTTGCACTTGCTTATTTTCTACATCAGAGCGCGAGTAGCTGTCTCGCTCTGGCGGAGGTTTATCTGGATGGCCTCAATCATTGGTTCTCCATTAGATGGGCTTCTTGGGAGTGGCTGATGGTCTCATCGTCTGCTCCCTGTTCTTTAGGCGGCATTGAGTTTTCAATCACTGCACTGCCTCATATTTTAATATTAGGACCTCTCCATATCCTACCCGATTACCATGTTCAGCCCTTAAATCGAAATATCTGTCATCGCAAATGCAATTTATTAACCTTTTAGAAAATTATTTTTTTTAAATGTTACAACCAGAATGATGACATTATATGTACTCCAAAACTATTATTGGCTATATGCAAGACACAACTATTTGATATAATATTTTGCATGCAGAGTTTGCCTCATCCCCTAATAGCCATTCCATATTCAGTTAATATTGGAAAGCAAAAATTACAAATTTCTCATGAACATTCCATTAACATTGACAAATTTCTCACATAGTGCTGTCCCATTTAAGATCTTTTAATCTCAATAAGTACTGACCGGGTGACATCTTTTCGAGGAAAGGTTTTTTTATGGTTTAATACCCCACAAATGTCTCCAGCATTAAGAGTGAATGCTGTTCTCGCCAGGATTCGAACCCGTTCCATCCAAACCTTGCCGCTAAAGTGGCCTCTAAAATTGAACAATATTCAGTCTAAATCCCTATTTATATCGAACTCCCAAATGACTTCTTGAAGACAGATTGACTGACTGTATTAATAATAATTTGTGATATGCAGGTTTAAAATGTTGTCCTTGTACCTCAACAGGAACTTGACAAATTTATTTGCCAATTCTTACCTTCTTTAAGAGATGGAAAATGTCAAGAACTATTTAGAAGCAATAACGAATTAAATCAGACAATTTAATTAAATTCACCTATCGCAGATTTTCAACAGAACAATCTGAGAGAAAACGAATTCATTTTATTTGCATTTTTCAACAAGAAATATTTGCAGCAACGCAGCTGAGTACGTGGTTGCATATGAAGTGGTGCTGAGGAGCATTCGTTTGTTTGTGTGTGTTTTCGTAGTGTATAGCGTTCGTGTATTTGCCCGCTTGTTTCAATGGCTGTATAAACATCCTTAGTTTGAATTTCGAACAGATGACGCTAATACGACAACTAACATTTCGACACAGAAGATGGTGCAGCAGCCACTAAACCTTGATGTTGAAGTACCAACACCAGAACCAGCACCAACTCGATGACGTTATGATAACACTCGGCGAGTTAGAGCAACATTAGCATCCTCCCAATAAGTTTTACTTTTAAATTTACATTACCATTTAATTTGAAATGCAGAATATATATTCGCCGAGCATTGAATTTAATCAGTTCAAATTGAAAGATTCACAATACTGTAAAGGGAACTTTATAATATTAAACAAGTAAAGGCGTGCCAAGTTCGGCCGGGCCGATTCTTATATACCCTGTACCATGAATTGTGTTCGTCAAGTTCTTTGGCCGATAGCTCTTAATAGACAAACCAAGGATAATGCATAAGAATTGTTATGCTATTTCAGCTATATCAAGTTATGAACCGATTGGGACCATACTTGGTTTGGCTGTTGATACCAAAGTGAAGTTCATTGTGCAAAATTTCAGCTAAATTGGATAATTGAGATCTGATTATACAGGAGCTATATTAGGTTATGGACCGATTAAGAACATATTTAGCACGTATGCTAAAGGTCATACAAAAAGTCGTTCTGTAGAATTTCAGCCAAATCGAATAACAATTACTCCTTTCACAGGTTCAAGAAATATAATCGGGAGATGGGTTTTTAGTGGAGCTATATAAGCTTGTGAAACGATTTGAGCCATACTTGGCGCAATTGTTGATGGTCAAACCAAAACACTTCATCCAAAAGTTTAGCCAAACTGGATAATAATTGCGCCCTCTAGAGGCTCACGAAATCAAGATCCGAGGTCGGATTATATGCGAGCTGTATCAGGTTATAAACCGACTTGGTAGAGTTATTGAAAGTCAAAATAAAACACTTGGTACAAAATATCAACCAAGTAGGTTGAAAATTACGCCTTCTAGAGGCTCAAGAAGTCAAAATCCGGTACCGGTTTATATGGCGCTATACCAAAACATTCGCCGATTGGGCTCAATTTACAATTCCAGCCGACTTGTAGTAATAAAAAGTATTTATGCCAAATTTCAAGCACGTAGTTTTATTCCGTCGAAAGTTAGCGTGCTTTCGACAGACGGACGAACCGATAGACAGGCGGAAGGACTAGCCAAATCGATTTAGAATGTCAAGACGATTAATGATATAAATACTTTGTTGGGTCTCAGATCAATATATCGATGTGTTACAAACGGAATGACGAAATAAGTATACAACCATCCAATGGTAGAGGGTATGAAAAGGATAAGTATTGGAGAATATCACATTAGACTTGAAATATATATAATGCGATGAAAACATCTGGATGGTTAGGTTAGGTTTAAGTAACAGTCTGTCATCAGACTCACTTATACTTTATCTCCATTGTGATACCCCTGGAATAGAAGAAGCAAGATGCCTTCTAGTTCCTACCGTTGAACCATCCAGATCGCTTTAAAAAGCCCAGTAACTTACGAAAGTTCACATCCGCTAAATCAGACAAGTTCTCGAAGAAATGATAACCTAAAGAGGAACTCCTTCTTACAGCTAGTGCCGGACACACACACAGAAGGTTTTCTATAGTCTCTTTTTCCTCGATGTCCCTACAGCTTCTCCAAAAGTCGTTGCTGGCAACCTTTAGTCTGTCAGCAAATTTTCCGATTAGACAGTGACCTGTCATGACGGACACAATGATTGAGACGTCTGTTCTAGCCAATGACAGCAAAGTGGTGGATCTTTTCAAGTCTACATTAAGCCATATAGTTTTGGAATGCTCATAGCCCCTTCTTTGTGACCATCATATCATTCGTTGCCCTTCGGACCTGGTCCTGAAAACTTAGCTTATATGTTGCTAGAGGCATACCCACAGATTCCAGTGTCCCTGAAATGGGTAGGGTAGTTCGTACTCTCGCAAGCTCATCTGCTTTAGAATTCCCTGGGATATTTCTGTGACCCGGCATCCAGAACAGGTGAATTTTGAACTGTTCAGCCATCGTTGAGATATCTCCGACAGTCGAGGGCGGTTTTTGTTTTCAGAAATACGTTCTCCAGGGATTTAATGGCTGCCTGGCTGTCTGAGAAGATATTAATGCACACACACTGCAGTGGTCGGGTTACCTCTTCGATATGACCAGTTCTAAATCTTTAGAGTACACCCCAAAAGCCCACCTGGTCGTTTCGTTTGGAACCATCCGTATAGAAGTCAATGTAACTTCTGTTACCAGGGATATAGTGATAGCACAGTGATTTTTGTCAAAAAGCTGCTCAGGTAGGGTGTAATCCACACTGCCTAGAACATCGGATGTTGTATCAAGTATAACACAGTGTCCGTGGCCGCTACATGACCAATGAGAAAGCTCCCTTAACCTCACGGCAGTGCTCGCTACAATTAGGGTAGCCACAATGTCCAGAGACATAAGATGTAGCATTAAATTAAGTGCATCAGATGGTATCGTCCTCAGTGCGGCTGTGATGCACAAACAAGCCATCCTTTGGATCCCGTTAAGTATTGAGCAGTAGGTGGATTATTGAAGCCCGGTCCACAAGACCACAACACCATATAATATAATAGGTCTGACAACTGCAGTATATACCCAATGCATGACATGCGATCTAAATCCCCAACTTTTTCTAATGACTCTTTTGCAGGTTTATAGGGCAAGAGTGGCCTTTCTTGACCTTTCCAAAATGTTGGATTTGAAGTTAAGTTTCCACTGTAGACAACTTGTATCTCCTGCTGAAAAGAACTAATTCTGTCTTGCACGGATTTATACCTAGACCACTTTCGGTAGCCCACTTTAGTGTTGCACGTAGAGCTTCCTGAAGTATATCTCTTAGAGCGCTGGGAAACTTTCCCCTAACCGCAATTGCCACGTCATCAGCATACGCGACCACTTTTACACCTTTTCCCTGCAGAGACAATAATATATTGTTAATGGCTATATACCAAAGTAGAGGAGACAGTGAGGTGTTCCTCTGCTGACCCATCTTTTTAGATCCACAGATCCCAAGCCCGCCGTAATGCATCTTTTAGTAGGTAAGTTATTAATAAACTTTCAACGGTAGAGTTGGTGCCTAGAAACTCCAACTCCTTCATGATTGACGTCGGTTTCACATTATTGAAACCACCTCTAATGTCAAGAAATGCTACCATTGCATATTCCTTGACAGCGAGAGAACCCTCTATGTAGCCGACTATGTCGTGAAGGACTGTTTCAGTGGATTTGCCTAAATAATATGCATGCTGCTGCCGCGATAGGCCATCTCCAGGAATCTTTGCCCTAAGATATGTTTCTATTAACCTCTCAAGAGTCTTCAGCATAAAGGATGACAGACTAATAGGATGAAAATCTGTCGCCATCGGGTTTTCCTGCTTTCGGAATGAAAATAACCTTCGTGTCCCTCCATACCACAGGTATATATGACATTCTGATACAAGCAGAGTATATCTCCCTAAGACAGGGAACCAGTCTATCAAACACTGCTTGTAATTCAACCGGTGATACATCGTCAGGGCCTGGCAACTTAAAGGAGTCGAAACTTTTTATCGCCCAAAAGATTTTCGGCTCAGACCCAATTTCCCTAATGGTTACCGACGAATGCATATCAGTGACAACCTCTTCTGGAGCCATGTTGTCCGTCGGAGAATTTCATGCTGACACAAGCGAGTCATTCAGGGCCTTCGTGATTCACGTGTAGATACAGCACCGTAAATATACGTGCGGTTTTTAATGGTTTAGTAATCAATAATCATTAAAAGTAAACTGCAATGTTTAACAAGTAAAAGCGTGCTAAGTTCGGCCGGGCCGAATCTTATATACCCTCCACCATGGATCGCATTTGTCGAGTTCTTTTCCCGGCATCTCTTCTAAGGCAAAAAAGGATATAAGAAAAGAGTTGCTCTGCTATTAAAACGATATCAAGATATGGTCCGGTTCGGACCACAATTAAATTATATGTTGGAGGCCTATGTAAAATGTCAGCCAATTCGAATAAGAATTGCGCCCTTTGGGGGCTCAAGAAGTAAAATAGAGATATCGATTTATATGGGAGCTGTATCGGGCTATAGACCGATTCAGACCATAATAAACACGTATGTTGATGGTCATGAGAGAATCCGTCGTACAAAATTTCAGGCAAATCGGATAATAATTGCGACCTCTAGAGGCTCAAGAAGTCAAGATCCCAGATCGTTTCATATTACAGCTATATCAGGTTATAAACCCATTTGAACCATACTTGGCACAGTTGTTGGATATCATAACGAAATACTTCGTGCAAACATTCATTCAAATCGGATAAGAATTGTGCACTCTAGAGGCTCAAGAAGTCAAGACCCAAGATCGGTTTATATGGCAGCTATATCAGGTTATGGACCGATTTAAACCATACTTGGTACAGTTGTTGGGTATCATAACAAAACACGTCGTGCGAAATTCCATTCCAATCGGATAAGAATTGCGCACTGTAGAGGCTCAAGAAGTCAAGACCCAAGATCGGTTTATATGGCAGCTATATCAGGTTATGAACCGATTTAAACCATACTTGGCACAGTTGTTGGATATCATAACAAAACACGTCGTGCAAAATTTCATCCCAATCGGATAAGAATTGCGCACGCTAGAGGCTCAAGAAGTCAAGACCCAAGATCGGTTTATATGGCAGCTATATCAAAACATGAACCGATATGGCCCATTTACAATACCAACCGACCTACACTAATAAGAAGTATTTGTGCAGAATTTCAAGCGGCTAGCTTTACTCCTTCGGAAGTTAGCGTGCTTTCGACAGACAGACGGACGGACGGACGGACGGACGGACATGGCTAGATCGACATAAAATGTCACGACGATCAAGAATATATATACTTTATGGGGTCTCAGACGAATATTTCGAGTAGTTACAAACAGAATGACGAAATTAGTATACCCCCCATCTTATGGTGGAGGGTATAAAAAGTATTTCAGCGGTGATTTACTCACTAACTAATGAGCGTTGTTCATACCACATTTTATAATTTAGGGAATTAAATATAAATAGTATACATATTTCTCTGTGGCTTCCTACTTTATAGCGGACGAAGAGACAGACAGATAGATGGACATAGCTAAATCGAATCATAGAGTATTTCTGAGTCGAATCGTTCCGTATCAATGGCCCTATCTCTCTATTTTACATCTGGGTATAACAAACAAATGCGCAAAGTTTTTATACTCTTTACCACAGTAGTGGTGAAGTTTTTAAAGATTGGTATTTACGGGGGTTACATCGAAATACGGCGATGAAAATAAATTTTATTGTAAATCTATAGGAAAAGTTTAAAACCCAGACTTTTTTACCCGGCATAAAATTTTATCAACGGTCCTTAAACATTAAAAAAAGTAAATAATAGTCCACTGGATGTGTGGTATTGCCTAATATATACAAAAACCTTTCATTTTGTGTATGTGTATGAATGAACAAATTTATATAGCCATAGAGACATGTGACACATATATCAAAAAATATAAAAACAGCAAATACCAGTGACACAATCTCACCCACTCGTTCCAATATTAAGTTGGGTCTTGTGGCATTTAACAGATCTGTGAGCACAAAGAAATGAATTGGGCTCACTACCAACCTGAAACACCGGATTGCCCAAAATGTAATTGCGGATTTTTTAAAAGAAAGTAAATGCATTTTTAATAAAACTTAGAATGAACTTTAATCAAATATACTTTTTTTACACTTTTTTTCTAAAGCAAGCTAAAAGTAACAGCTGATAACTGACAGAAGAAAGAATGCAATTACAGAGTCACAAGCTGTGAAAAAATTTGTCAACGCCCAATACATACAATATACAACTGGGGACTACAAAATACAATTTTTGCATTACTCACCCACTCACAATGAAATTAAATTTTAAGGGATGATTTGTCGACTCCTTCAGACGATTTCTCTAAAAAAAATAGAAAATAATCTACAAAACAAAAGATTGAAATTTCTCGAAAAAAATGTTGGGCAGATGTAAGGTCTGTTCGCGTAATGTTCCAGTAAAAATTAGTTTTACTTTCTTTTACTATTTATTTGACTTAAACAGCTGGTGTTCATAAAACAGTTGTTCGATGCTGCAAATTTCTGCTGGAAAAAACCTCCAAGTTCTCAATTACCAATCCCTCAAAATTAAGCTTCCTTTCACGCACTCTCCTGCTCTCTTCTGCTGGCAATCTTCCAAATATAGGACTGTGGGTCTATCTTTTTAGCCTCCCCTCCAGAATTAAAAAAATATATTTTTTTTTATTGTAACGGGTACATTCTTCTTTTATATAACAAGCTAGAACGTGCTAAGTTCGGCCAAGCCGAATTTTATATTCCCTTTACCATTGATCGCATTTGTCGAGCTCTATGCGCGGTATCTCTTTTTAGACAAACATACAATATAGAATAAGAGTTGTTATGCTATTGGAGCTATATCAAGTTATAGTCCGATTCGGACCATAAATGAATGCTGAATATTGTAGAAGTCATTGTGTAATATTTCAGTTCATTCAAGAAACAAAATCGGGAGATAGGTTTATATGGGAGCTGTATTAAGCTATTGATCGATTCAGACCATCTTAGACACGTATGTTGAAGGTCGTGAGAGAAGCCGTTGTACAAAATTTTCAAATCGGATGAGAATTGCGCCCTCTAGAGGTTCAAGAAGTAAGAGCCCAGATCGGTTTATATGGTAGCTATATCAGGTTCTATACCGATTTACGCCATACTTTGCACAGTTATTGGAAGTCGTAACAAAACACCTCATGCATAATTTCAGCCAAATCGGATTAGAATTGCGCGCTCTATTGGCTCAAGAAGTCAAGATCCAAAATCGGTTTATATGATAGCTATACCAGACTATGAACCGATTTGAATCATATGTAGCACAGTTGTTGAAAGTGATACCAAAACACTACGTGCAAAAATTCAATAAAATCAGACGAGAATTGCCACCTCTAGAGGCTCAAGAAGTCAAAACCCAAGGTCGGTTTATATGGCAGCTATATGAAAACATGGACCTAATTTAAACCATACTTAGCGCAGTTGTTGGAAGTGCTACCAAAACACTACATGCAAAATTTCAATAAAATCGGATAAGAATTGCGACCTCTACAGGCTCAAGAAGTCAAGACCCAAGATCGGTTTATATGGCAGCGATATCAAAACATGGACCGATTTGGCCCATTTACAATACCAGCCGACCTACACTAATAAAAACTATTTGTGAAAAATTTCAAGCGGCTAGCTTCGAAAGTTAGCGTGCTTTCGACAGACAGACGGACGGACATGGCTAGATCGACTTAAAATGACATGACGATCAAGAATATATGTACTTTATGGGGTCTTAGACGCATATTTCGAGGTGTTACAATCAGAATGACGAAATAAGTATACCCCCATCCTATGATGGAGGGTATAAAAATCAATTTGTGTTTGTTTGTTTGTGTGTTCCTTATAGACTCAGAAACGGCTGAACCGATTTGCTTCAAATTTTTACAGATGGTGCATAATGATCCCGTGGTGAAAATAGGGATCATTTGATATCTGAAGGGGTGGCGGCCCTCTCCCTTACCCTAATTTTCAGAAACGCCAGATCGCGGAGATGGTTGGTGCGATTTAAGCGAAATTTTTTGTGCTCTATTACAGTAACCTACAAACAAAAATTTGATATCCAAAATTTCGAATGGGGTACGCGTACCTAGGGGGTGGCGCGTACCTAGGGTGGGGGGGACAAGGTCTTTGGGAGAAAAGCACGTATCTGATATCAATATTTAAGAAAAGTGTCTATGGGGCCACCCCACCCCCACAATACCACCGAAATAGTAAGTCGAACACAAATCCGATATATATTTTCAAGGCCAACTCACTGAGTGGCCGCCCATACCCCAAAACACCCCCCAAGCCGGTCATGTTTGCCGACTATGGAAATATGGGGCTCAAATTAAAGGTATTTGGGAGTAGACCACGTATCTGTTACCAAAATTAGGGACCAACTGTCTAGGGGACGTCCCACCACCATAACAACCCCCAAATAGGACGTATTTGCTCACCAAGACAAATTGGGTCGTAAAGAGAGTGGAACCAAATATATATAGTTTTTAGGGCCAAAACCCCAAACCGGACATATTTGGTGACTTTTGCAATGAGGAGTTTGAATGGGATTAGAAAATGAATTTGATATCCAATTTTGAGGCCAATGGCAATATGGGGTTCAAATAAATGATATATACATATATGAAAGTAGAGCACGTTGCTGATATATTTTCCGAGCTTAGTGTTTGGGCGACCACCCTAATCGCCAAAACACCCCTAAATCGGCCTTATGTACCGACCATGTCAATGTGGAGCTTAAATAAAAGGTATTGGGGGTAGAGCAAGAATTGATACCCACTTTCGGGGCCAATTTTCTGGGGGTCAATCCCTTTCCCACACAAACAGCAATTTTTTAGTGACCATACCAAAATGGGGCTCAAATAAAGGTATTTGGGAGTAGAATACGAATTTGATATTCAAATTTAGGACCATGCATTAAGGGAATCACCCCTTCCCCAAAACACCCCGCAAAAGGTAAAAAATTTTCGACCATGCCAATATGTGGTATTTAAGATTAGAAAACGAATTTGATTACCTATTTTGGATAATGTGTTTGGGGTACGTCTCATCATATAAACTCCTCTAAACCAATGGCAATATGCGGTTTAAATAAATGGTATTTGAAAGAAGATGCTGATAGTTTTTAAGGGTCAAGTGTCAGGTGGACCACCTCACCACCGAAAACACCACTTAATCAGATATCATGAGAATATCAGGCTGAAATAAAGTATTTTAAGAATGGAGTACACCTTACATCCAAACTTAAATTCGTAGACCAATAAAGATCATATGGGATTCGGACAAAGGCAATTATATTGTTAAACAATTAGTCAAGCGATATACTATAATCGTGGCATGGTATATCATTAAAAGCTCTTTAATTGTCGAAAATAAATATTCCAAGGAAACTTTTGATTCATGTAAAGTAAAAGAAGGCGCAGGGGAGCGGGCCCAGGTCAGCTAGTTTTTTTTTTATAAATATTACCTAATTCTTAAAGTGTTCCACGAAGTAGGATTTTGATCGTTTGGAGGGCATAAAACATGCGGTGGGGCACCGCTTGTAGCGCTGAATGCCTGCTTTTAAATTCTGGTCCTAACTAATAATATTTAGCCATAGAAACCTTCTCCACAAATAATGTCGCCCAGCGATTTTAAGCGAAGAAAGGCTGCCAAAATTTTGCTAATTTTATCGTTAGGGTAGCCCACCCCTCCAGATAAATCAAAAGGATTCCGTAATATATGCGGCACGTAGGCTGTATTCGGCTTGTCAAAAAAACATACACTATCGTATTCAGTCTCTAACTGCATCACTTAAAATGTATGGGTATAAAATATTTCAGCTCATCGAAATATTGATGCAAGACCCTACAAAATACATATATACTTGATCGTCTTGAGATTCTTAAGTCTTATGTATCCGTTTGTCTGTCTGGCGAAATCACTAAGGAGCTAAGCTTAAGGCTCGGCAATTTTGCACAAATATTTTTTATTGATGAAAGTCCAATTGGATTGTAAATGGGCTAAATTGCTTCGACACTAGGAAGGTCTTAACTGGTGCAAAACTAAATAGATATAGATCGCATATAAGCCGATCCCCGATTTGGCTTATTGGGCACCTTGATGGCGCAGTTTTGACCCAATTTACATTTAACATGTGGAATTCTGATATGACACTTAAAATCTTTGCAGAGTTTAATCTGATATTTATCTGTACTTATCCCGATATAACTCCCATATAGCCGTTTTCCCATTTTCGTTTTAATTGATGCCAAACTGAACACAATTTTACTTTTTTATTTTAGTTTTTAGTCATCTGTGATTGAAATAAAATACTCTTTTTTTTTTCTTTAACAATGAACAATATCCATTTTGCTGTAATGTAAAACAATTATTTCTTTAAAACACACCCGGATGGGTATTGGTAGGCAACATACACAAAATTCTTTAGTAAGGCGAAGGATAATGATAGCTGTAGGAACTCTCTGGAATTCTTATCCGATTTGCCAGAAATTTGCACAGTAACCTTTTCTATATCCCTTAATATACTTGCTAAATAATGTCTGAATCTGTCCATAAAACGTGTAACGAATCTCTTTAACGTATCAAACGATAGCCATAAACTTAGTATTATTCAAGGTAACTAAATTTGTTTGTCGTAAACCCTTTAACAGCTTAGTGTACGGTAAAGTGTACTTCGTTTTGTTGTTAGGCCAAAAACTCATACATTATATCTTCATTCATTTATATGACAAAAAGAGATAAATATAATATTAAACAAAATTATTTATCTTTCCTTCATTACCTAGAGCTTAATCAGGAAAAGTTTTCTCTTTTCGAAAAAAAAAAAAACGATGCGTTCACCCATACGCATGATCACTCGTTGCTGTCTAAACAACGAGTAACACAAAAAGAATGAGGGTACATGTGAATTGAGTATAAAATCTGTTGTAAAGAAAATTTTAATTTTGGCCACCACTGCTTTCCACGTAAACAAGAAAATAATCCCAAGCAGGCCCATAGGCTTGCAATTATTTGAAAACGTGTGCTCGTCACTGGTATAGACATATTCTCAAACACAAAATTTTTTTCCTTTTTTGTTTTGACTGAGGAAAGAGCAGTCAGTATATTGAACAGCTCGGACAGGTGCGGGTGGTAAATTCGGAAAGTGACAATTTTTAAAGTTTCGGTACAAAAATGCTGGTATGTCCAATGATAAAAATGGCTGCGAGATACAAGAAAACACAACTAGGATTTCTAAGGCACATAAATTGTTTGGTAACATTTACGTGATAAAAAAATATCCATCAGAAAATAGTTATTTAAATGTGCGAAAAAACAGCAACTATTTTTAGTTTTATTTTGAGCATAACGCATGGGCGCCGAGTTGGTAGCGTGCTTGGATTACGAGTGCAGGGGTCGTGGGTTCGATTCCCGTCAGAAGCCTTGGTCTGTCGCTACTGTGGTATCACAATGGACTTAAAATTGTCTAAGTGAGTCTGTAAAGGACTGCCACTCTTACCTAACCTAAACTAGCATAACGCATACAGCAGATCATAATACAAAACCATAATGAAGTTGTGCGAAAATGGAATTCTTTTAATATAATTGTGTATCATAACATTGAAATAAATCCAAATAAACTGAGATCTGCTTATAAATCGTAAAAAATGTAGTTTCAATTATGTTACAACATTAAATTTAACTTGGCATCATTTCTATAGGCGCAATTCATTGTGTAACATTTGACGTTTAATTTATTAAAAAATAAAGTTAAACTAGTTGAAACTCCGAATAACATGTTCTATTTATTAAGAATGAAAGGTATTGTCTGGCTTAAAAACTTTATATTTGTCACAAATTCTAGCACGTTTTTTAGAAAAGAAGTTCACTTGGCAAAAATGTCCTTATTTTTTGCATGTAAATGGACTAATTCTTAACCCATTTGCCTGATGTAGCTCCCATATAAACCGATAACCGATAAATTGAAATTTTGTCCAATGGCACCTCAAATATCCGAACCAAGTATGGCCCGAATCGGTTCATAACATGATAGAGCTCCATTGGCGTATAAATTCTTATCCCTTTTCCTTTGTTTGCCAATAAAGAGATACTGGGCAAAGAACGTGACAGATGCAATCCATGGTGGAGAGTATTTAAGATTCGGCCCGGCTGAACCTAGTATGCTTTTGCTTGGTTTATTTTCTTTAATTCTATTTTATTTAACTCATAATAATTGAGCAACAGTCATTTTCAGCTAACAATAAACCTATCAGAGCAAACCCGTTGGTTGGAAGATGCAAAAATTTTGCTATGACAGCAGAAATTCTACTGTAGTAGCAGCAAAATTAATTACTAACAGCAGGCAATGTTTTCCATTATCAGCGAACTTTTTTCTATAAGTGTATACCTTTATCAATATATTAAGAGGTTATATACCAAATGCCAAATTAAATGCACATAACGGCTCGCAATCAATTTTGTTTATCTTTAGCTTTCCTTTACGTTGAATTATATTTACGTTATTTCTCCCAAAGGGGAGTGAGTCAATCTAATGACCATGAGAATAAACATCACATCTTTTACCTTCCCTTATTTATTTACAGTTCTTATATATCAGCAGGACTATATCTTAAAGTCATCTAACATTTCTTGACACATTGTCATGGGGGATGTAATTCAGATATAAGTCTATCCAGTCTAGTGTACACATTTACCCAGCAGGTGTAGTACAAATTTAAATGAAAATTTATGTGCGGTATATAAGCGACACACAGTTGACTTTATGTGCTATATTTAGATTAGCATATTGTATTTAAGACTTCAGTTCTTAAAGCAAATTTATAATACTTGATGACTGTTGGGGAAAATAATTGAATTTATTGAATTTACACTCACACAAGAACATGGTGAAATCTATTGTTCTGGTTAAGATCACAAGGGGGTGACTTTGAATAAATATTTGATTTAATTGCAATATAATTAGAAGTTCTGACAAATATTTGCCAAATTCTTAATTCCTAATGGTTATTTACCAAACACATACTTTGTCAAAATGAATTTTTCCTTTATATAAATGTTGGTAAATTAAGATGTTAGTATATCTTTTCCGTAAGAAATAAAACATAAACTCTTATACAATAACTACATATATCCTTACGTTAGCATTCTAATAACCTACTCAAAATATCGTTAAGTGTCATCAATGTTTAATCATTGCAGGGAACTCTTAAATTCTTTCTACCAAGTCATGAGAGGACTGTATACCATATAATTATACTTTTCTGCAAAAACGCTCATCATTTATTGATGTCTTTAATGTTGTTGATGTAGTGCTTATGGAAATTTTATTTGCTCCATAAATAGAAATGTGCATGCAAACAGACATATTGTACATAATCCTATCTAATGGACCGGACAATATTGTTGTAAGCTGCTCAAATTATACTTAGAACAACAAATTGAACATGATTTCAATTTTGGCAACAGAATCATTTCAGATCATTGAGCGAGCATATCGTATACTGCAAATGGCTATGTTGCTACAACAACAGGATTATAGCAAAATGCTTAACCTAAGGAAATGTCGAACACTGAATTAATGGCGGAGCAGAGATCAATTTAGATGGTGAGATTGTACATGAATAGACCGCATGTTCGCTGTGTAGTCACAATGCATGTGCCAATATTTGTTAAAGGGAATTTTTTCGGAGGCCATCAAGCAGTGAGACATTTAATGGTAATAGGTTCTAGAGGTACTTAGGTAGTGATACTTAAAATAACGAATATAGCGAAATAATAAAAAATATCAAAAATTTATATTATGGTGTTGTTAGTTTTCGTATTATGTTCCGTCATGCCCACACACCCATAACATTTGTTCCATAAACTGAAGATTGACGAATGACTCTTGAAATGATTCTTGGCGAATAACTTTTTTGGAAAAAAATCTTATTTTTAATCTTACACCGAAAAAGTAAGAGGTGTAACATTTTCAATCAGAAACTATTTATTCTTAATAAAAGCTAATAGATCCTTAGCTTTTTTGTCTTACGTATAAAGTAAAGCATCTTTTAACGAGGGTCAATATATCACTGAATGTTAAAAAATTGACTAGGGATAAGTACAACGTTGTACTATATTTAAAAACAACGTTGTACTATATTTAAAAACTTTAAAAAATCGGTAACCTCCTAAAATGTTTATACCCTACCCGATTACTATGTTTGTAATGCATATGGAAGAGATAAAGACCCATAGCCAAGTATACAGCTAGATAAAGAATTACTTGCTAATTTGATTTAGCTATGTCCGTTTGTCCATATAAATTTGTATACAACATACAGGTCGCAATTTTCCTTCAATCAACCCTAAATTTGGGAGATGCATCTTTTTCTCCTTTGAAATAGGAAGAAATCGGTTCAGATTATGATACTGATCTCATATATGTATATGTTCCTCCGTTTTATACTAATATTGCAATAAAATTGTCATTTGTAAACATATTCGCACGAAATTTTGTGAGTTATTTTCGTACGACACAATATCTTTAAATTTTGGTCGAAGTCGGATCAGATTTGGATATAGCTTCCATATGTATGTTCTTCCGATTCGGACTAGGGTTAGGTTAGGTTGAAAAGAGGGTGTAGATATGACTTTAGACATACACCTAAGCTAGTAATCGGGTTGTTGTGCGCTCTAAAAACTATAATATAACCTGAAAAAAGAAAATTTTAAGTTAGGAATTCCGTGCCACTCCCCTAAGTTGGTTCGTGTCTGGCATTGTGTCTCCACCTAAGTATCGGTATTTGTTGGGCGCGAAAGCCGGGCAATGACAAAGGAAATGCTCCAACGTCTCATCATCTTCCCAGCATGCCCTACACATGCTATCACTTGCCGCACCGATTTTACATAAGTGAGCTCGTAGTCCTATGTATACCGTTATGATACCAATAGCTATATTGCCCTCCTTCTTGCTTCCTTTCAGAAATAACCTCGTCTTCTCATGATCTGGATCCTGTCGACCGTTTCGCGGTTCCACAATGTTGCATGCGCGTTTGTCGCCCACTGCCTTAACTCGGACTGCGTCGACCCGAAGCCTTCGGGTTAACCAAGTTTATTGACGGCAGTCCTCTGGACTTCACTGCCAAATCGTCCGCCCTTTCATTTCCCCTTACTCTGTTATGCCCCGGCACCCAAACGATGCAGATTTTGCTATCCTCAGAGAAGGCTTTAATCTCCTTCTTACACTGCAAGACTGTTCGTGACCTTACCGTCCTGGTTGTTATTGCCCTTAGGACCAGTTTACTGTCAAATAAGATGTTCACACTCGACGTCCTCGCATTAACACCACATCACTTCACGCATTCCGCGATCGCCCGGATTTCCGCCTGCAGAACCGTATTATGGTCAGGCAACTTAAAACATATCTCAGTCCCTGGGTTCTCAATGTAAACCCCCAGGCCCACTCTGTCCTCTAGCTTTGATCCATCCGTGTAACATGATCTTCCAGATGGCAATACTAGGTTTCTGTCAATCCAAGACTGTGCCGATGGAAGCAGTGCCTCGTACTCGACCTCCAGTGTCGTCTCAGGTATCTGATCGTAAACCTCTTCACTCCTTCCAAGTTTCCTATCGTCGCCTCCATTACACCGCGATGGTATGAGCTGCTCCCATCCTCACTCCATCCTCCAATTGCCTTAAGTCACATAGCCGTAGTGGCTGTCTCACACTTAAACTGTATGTGAATGGGTCGATTCGGAGTAACATTTCAATAATTTTGGTTTTTGTTAAGCGATCCTGACTAATTTTTGGGACGAGGGTTCAGATCAGAAAAAACCTAGAAGAAACGTATGAGTACCGTCTTGTCGAACTTTGGATACACACCACCATGGGTAAAATGGTTGTGCTATTTGATTATAACTCTACTTTATCCATAGGTACAACCAAAAATGGCCAGCTTTGGATTATATTTGCTTTAGGCACTGAAAAGAGTGAATATAGTCCGATCGGTACCTTATTTGGAATTCAAGGGGCAGAACTCACTGATCATTGTTTCAACGAAGTCGACATATCGGTCAAAATGGTAGCTATATCCAAATATAGTCCAATCTTAACTATAGTCGGTATGAATTTCGGAAGGCTTAATACAACTCTATGTTTCAAATTTCAGCTAAATCAGGTTATATTTAACGAATATATGGTCTTATGACCCTATACGGAGAGATAGTTTTATATGGCACCATACCTAAACATAGTTCGATTAGGACCATACTAGCGAGAACGTCGAGAGGTTTAAATGTCACGGTTTAAAATTTCAGTAAAATTGGATAATAATTGCGCCTTTTATGGGATAAAAACCCTAAATCGAGACATCGTTCTATACGAATACTATATCCAAATGCCCTGCATATGAAAACAAGTTAAAAGGCGCTAAGTTCGGCCGAGCCGAACTTTGGATACCCATCAACTCGGGTATATATGTAAACTGCCTTTCGTCAAACTCCGGTGAAAAATTCATACCTTATGCCCCATAGCAGCTATGTCGATATATGTTCCGATTTGGACCAAATACTAATAAGTACAAGTTATTGTTCAATTGTATATAACAAAATATTGGTCTTTTAAGTAGCTATATCTAAATATAAACAGATTTGAACCATATATGACGAAAAGACTAACATAAGTCACTGTGTCAAATTTCAGTGAAATCGGATTATAAATGCGCCTTTTATGGAGCTAAGACTTTAAATCGAGGTATTGGTCTATATGGCAGCAATATCCAACTCTGGACCGATTTTGACCAAGTTGCAGAAAAATGTCAAAGAGCCTAACACAACTCACTGTCACAAATTTCGGCGAAATCGGACAATAAATGCGCCTTTTATGGCCCCAAAAACCTTAAATCGAGAGATCGGTCTATATGGCAGCTATATCAAAATCTGGACCTATCTGAGCCAAATTGAAGAAAAATGTCAAACAGCCAAACACAACTCACTGCCCCAAATTTTGACGAAATCGGACAATAAATGTGGCTTTTATGGGCCTAAGACCCTAAATCGGCGGATCGGTCTAAATGGCAGCTATATCCCAAATCTAGACCGATCTGGCCCATATTGCAGAAGGATGTCGAAGGGCCTAGCATAACTCTCAGATAATAAATGTCGCTTTTATGGGCCTAAGACCCTAAATCGGCCGATCGGTCTATATGAGAGCTATATCAAGATATATTCCGGTATAGTCCATCTTCGAACTTAACCTGCTTATGGAGAAGAAAAGAATCTGCAAAGTTTCAGCTCAATATCTCTATTTTGAAAAACTGTATCGTGATTTCAACAGACAGACGGACGGACATTTCTAGATCGTCTTAGATTTCTACGCTGATCAAGAATATATATACTTTATGGGGTCAGAAACGGATATTTCGATGTGTTGCAAACGGAGTGACAAAATGAATATACCCCCATCCTTCGGTGGTGGATATACAAAGTGGGTCTGTGCCAAAATTCAGCTCAATATTATGTTTTTTAAGGCTGTAGCGTGATTACAACAGACGGTCGCAAAGACTGCCTATGGTGGTGCGAACAAAAATTTATTTTAAATTTGAGCAAAATTTTAATTTCGACGGCTTAGCCTGCATAGCAAATTTGGTATACGTTTTTAAAAGTTCACGGAATTTGGCACAAAAGTTTTCTTAAGAATTTTCAGATTACTGGTGAAATTCATATAATTCGGTTCAGGTTTAGATCTAGCTCCCATATATAGGTATCCCTATATTTTCAGTTTCAGGAATCTTCTCAAAATTTTGCACAGCAATTTATTCTGCAATATGTACGGATGGTCGAAATTAAAAAAAAAAAAAAATCATTTAAAATTTAAACAAATGCCTATTTCGGCGACTGTGGTGTAGGATAACAAAAGGTCGGTTTTGCCCGACTTGAGCCTGCTCTTTCTTGTTTGTGTTTTTTTATTTTTTTTTTTTTGTTTGCTTCGTAATAACAATTAAATACATTTTAAATATTTAAATCTTTCGTTTTGCGCATTGAGCACGTTTATTTCAGTGCTTTAGCATACCTACGAATACCATCTATCCCAACTCGGGATGGGAATATTATTTTAGAAATAAAATATTTATGTCCCAAATATGTTTCAAATGCAATTCAATTTCCACTTGAGATGAAATGAATTATTAATGCTCTCCTTGCCTTGTGAGTAGGTGTGTTTGTACTTGAATTGTGTGAAGATTACTTATGATAAAGAATATTCTTGTTGGTTTTCCATGTTCTAAGCATGCTCTTTTGTGTAAGAGTGAACAAATTATACTCGAGTGCTGCTCGATATTTCGTTCTTTTCGAATTTCTATTTCTATTCTTGCGTACATTTATCCTTCCATTCGTGCCCTCCATCTATTGAAGTGTCCCACCGAAGTTCTAAATACATCAAACAAAGGATCCACAATGGATGGAAAGAAAATGCTTTCAATTTCTTATGCAGTAACTGAACTTAAAAATAATTTGACCTTTCAAGAAAGGCAAACATTCTAACATATGTGGAGAGAAATGTACACAGATGTGGGTAAGTTTGCTAAAAATATGAAAAGAAAGGTAAGAGGCCTGATAAACTTTTGTGAGGTTGAGAATATGAATAAAGATGACACAAAATTTCTGTTTTTCAATTTAATCATACTGTAGTAAGATATTTTTGCAAAGTCAAATATGGCTTTTTTTATCCTAAACTACTACTGTGGTACAGGGTATTATAACTTAGTGCATTTGTTTGTAACACCCAGAAGGAAGAGAGATAAACCCGTTGATAAGTATACCGGTCGACTCAGAATCACTTTCTGATTTTGTTTAGCTATGACCGTCTGTCCATCCATGTTAATTTGTGTACAAAGTACAGGTCGCAAGTTTTATCTGATCGTCTGAATAATGAAATTTGATAAAATCGGCTTAGATTTGGATATAGCTCCCATATATGCATATGTTCGCCCGATTAGGACTAATATTGCAATTATGTGATCATATGTCAAATAATTCTCACAAAATTTTGCAAAAATGTTCCCTCATAATTCCCAGCATTTTCGTTGAATTTTAGAGAAATCGCATCAGATTTAGATATCGCTCCCATATATATGTGTCACCCGATTTTCACTTTAAGAGCCTTTGTCAGAATAATTGTAAAAAGATTTATTTTAATTTTTACAATGTCTTCTTTTATGACTTTCACTATGTATGCCGATTTGGGTTGGGATCGGTTCAGATTAAGGTAAAGCTCCCATAAATATTTGAGTCCGATTTTGACTAATGCAATGGTTTGTTTATATGTTAATCGCTTCTAATGGAACAAGGGTTTCTTTTGTGGCTATTCAGATCAAGGATCCGGAGTGGGTAACTTTTTTTCGCTGCACTCCCGCTCCGCTACAATTTTTTTCGCTACTTTCCGCTTCACGCTCCTTTGCTTTTAAATTAACTATTAAATTTCAAATTTCCATCTTATGCACACCGTGCCCTATGATGCGATATATTAATTTTGCCATTACGTTAACAACATCAAGCAATATTCAATTCCGATTATATGTTTTCTTGATCTCCGCCTATATCGAGCTTTATTATTCTAAACAGATATCCTGAATTTCAAGATTCAAGTTCTAGATTGAGCAATTCTTTTCCGATTTGGCTGAGATTTTACAAACTGATTTCTTTTATGACCTCTGACTTTTGACTTATAACTATTTTGTAAAGTATGGTTGCCCAAAAAGTAATTGAGGATTTTTTAAAAGAAAGTAAATGCATTTTTAATAAAACTTAGAATGAACTTTAATCAAATATACTTTTTTACACTTTTTTTCTAAAGCGAGTTCAAAGTAACAGCTGATAACTGACAAAAGGAAGAATGCAATTACAGAGTCAGAAGTTGTGAAAAAATTTTTCAACGCCGACTATATGAAAAATCCGCAATTACTTTTTGGGCAACACAATAAAATCTCAATCGGTCCATAACTGTTTATATTTAATCCCCATATAAACCGATCTCCCGATTGTACTTTTTGAGCCCGTGGAGGGCGCAATTCTTATCCAATTTGGGTGAAATTTTGCATAATTTCTCGTAACATCACCAACTCCCTTATAAACCGACCTTCCGATTTTACTCCCGAAGCGTCTACAGGCTTCGGTTTTTGCACATTACTCCTATAACCTCCAATCTCCATTTTTAATAAGATTTGAATCCTATATAAACAGATCATCCGACTTTACTTTTTAAGCATACCGTAAGCAATTTCTAACCAAAATTAAAAAAAAAGTAAAATCACATTAATTTCAGCCGTTCGGAACTTTGTACACCCACCACCATGGATATATTTATTATCCTATTTTATTAAAAACCTACTATACCTATATCAATGTCCAAGTATGGGCCGATTTGGATCATATTCGGTTTAAGTACCGAGAAGGGTATATAAGTCACAGTTTAAAACTTCAAGGAAATCAGGTTATAAATGAGGATTTGATGGCTTAAGATCCCAGATCTGCAGATTGATCCAGATGGCAGCTATATACAAACATGATCTGATATAGACCATACGGGGTTCAGATATCGTGTGGGCTAGTGCAACTCCATACTCCAAATTTATGTATTCTTGATCGTCGTGACATTTTAAGTCGAACTAGCTAGGTCCGTCCCTCCGTCTGCTTGTCGAAAGCACGCTAACTTTTGAAGGAGTAAAGCCAGCCGCTTGCAATTTTGAAGAAATACTTTTTATTAGTGTAGGTCGGTTGGGATTGTAAATGGGCCAAACCGGTCTATGTTTTGATATAACCGCCATATAAACCGATCTGGGGTCTTGACTTCTTGAGCCTCTAGAGTGCTCAATTCTCGTCCGATTTGACTGACATTTTGCACGTGGTGTTTTGCTATCACTTCCAACAACTGTATGATTCAAATCGGTTCATAACCTGATATAGTTGCCATATAAACCGATCTAGGGTCTTGACTTCTTGATCTTTTAGAAGGCGCAATTCTTATCTGATTTGGCTGTAATTTTGCACGTGGTGCTTTGGTATCTTTTCCAAAACTTGTGCGAAGTATGGTTCAAATCGGTCCATAACCTGGTATAGCTGCCATATAAACCGATCTTGGATCTTGACTTCTTGAGCCGCTAGAGGGCGCAATTCGCACACGAATTGGCTGAAATTTTGCATAAGATGTTTTGATATGACTTTAATTGGCTGTGATGAGTATGGCACAAAGTGGTACATAATCTGATATAGCTGCCATATAAACCGATCTGGGATCTTGACTTCTTAAGCCTCTGAAGAGAGCAATTATAATCCGATCCTTCAACATGCGTGTGCAATATTGTCTGAATCGATCCATAGCTTGATACAGCTCCCATGTAAACCGATCTCCCGATTTTGCTTCTCGAGCCGCGAATCGGAATATAACTTGATATAGCTCCCCGTCCTCCTGCTCCATCCTTATTCATTATTCTTTGTTCGCCAAAAAAGAGATACTGCGCAAAGAACTCGACAGATGCGATCCATGGTGGAGGGTATATAAGATTCGGCCCGGCCGAACTTAGCACGCCCTTACTTGTTCTATACTCATTTAACTCCACTTAAACCATTTGAATCCTTTAAGTCTTTGTTCCTGCGTATTTTATACGGTTGATAGGTGAGTCAACGCATTCGATTACAGTTGCTCATACTTTTTCTGTGATTTCCACTACGACATTACAGTTTATGGACATGTTATTTTATTTTTAAAATTTTTCTATTTATGTGAATCTATTTTTGGGGTTTTCAGCAAAGCCGCAATCAAATAGATTTCATTTAAATATTTATAAAATTTTTCACACCGATAAAACTGAAAATTACCACAAAAGTTGTTAAAGTGGTAAAAACTATAAAAATAATACCTGGAAAATAAGTTTTAAATAAACAGAATCAACGCTGGCGGCCAGAAAACTTTTTTAATAGCCTTTTGGTGAGTGCCAAAGCCATCTCGAAACAAGCACAGAACAAACTCCTCATCCCATCATCACAACAAAAATAGAGACGGAAGCGGAAAGTACACAACATACATAAATTTATATTGACCCTAAACAAACTCACGAAACTATTATCACTGAAATCCTCTTAAATTGAGAACAACAACACCAGACTAGACAAATATTGCTGCAACTTTAAAACGGAACAGAAAGAGAGAGAGCGCTATGAAAAAAAAAAAATGACTAGAACAAACCACCAGCATTATATTCGCCCCATAGACCATGGGCCAACAAGGCGAACAAAAAAGTCCAACAACTAGTATCAGTAAATACAGAAAAGTGACCACATAATGAAAATATATGTATTTAGTTAGAAGTGCTTCGAGCTTGAAACAAGTCACGTGCAGGACAATCAACTATAGAAACACGACAAAAAAGTAAAGTTAGGGGGCAAAAAAAAAACCACTTCGAGAAAAACTTCTAACATATGGCTCAAGTGTGCTGACTAGCTGGCATTGGCAAAGGCAACGGAAAAAAACTCCAAAACCAAAGTTTGGGCAAAACACAAACATATGCTTGGTACATGCAGTTATGATTTAGTGCATGGATATGAACTACAAATAAGATTGCCACAGAAAAGTGATGAGCAAAAAATTAAGGACTTTTTGTTTGGCTATTGGGCCAAGCTATGCTATACATATGTACATTCAATGGTCAGGATCCAAGCCCACTACTTGTTGTACATGACGAAGTCATCGTTTTTATGCTTTGTGTGAATATGTCAGCTGTGTTAAGGCCAGCACTTCCAAAATGTAGTAATAAATCCAATGATGTTTGGTAACTCGTTGAGATTTATGAGCATTGATATAAACTAACACCGGTATTCACAAAACTTAATGTAGATTTGAAAAAGGGTTTATTCGCCAGCTATCCTTCGCAGAACTTCCACATAGACCTATTTTAGGGCTTCTTTAAGTTTTGTGAATACGGCCGTAAGATTTTGTGCACGAAATAAAGGGGTTGGGGGGTTCTTGGAGAAGAGCTTAAAAAAGTACTAAAGGCGTTACCCGAATTTGTTGGATGTCAACAAATTTTGATTCTTAAATTGTAGAAAAGCAAATTTGTGTTTATTTGTTTGTTTCGTATAGACTCAAAAACGGCTGAACTGATTTTCTTGAAATTTAAAATGGCATAGGCCACCTCATTTTCTTCTATCTGAAGTGGGCGGATCCTGTTCCTAACCCAAATTTTCGAAAGCGCCAGATCTCGAAGATTTGCGAGAAATAAAACAACAACAATTTTATTTGGGCTGTTATAATAACTTAAAACAAAAATTTGGTATCCAAATTTGAAGTAGAATATTTTGTGAAATATCGCCTCACCACACAAAACCCGCAAAAGAAATATATGGACCAATAAGGTTAATATGGGACTCAAATGAAAGAAATATGAGAGTAGAAAACAATTAAAAGCGTGCTAAGTTCGGCCGGGCCGAATCTTATATACCCTCCACCATGGATCGCATTTGTCGAGTTCTTTTCCCGGCATCTCTTCTTAGGCAAAAAAGGATATAAGAAAAGATTTGCTCTGCTATTAGAGCGATATCAAGATATGGTCCGGTTTGGACCACAATTAAATTATATGTTGGAGACCTGTGTAAAATGTCAGCCAATTCGAATAAGAATTGCGCCCTTTGTGGGCTCAAGAAGTAAAATAGGGAGATCGATTTATATGGAAGCTGTATCGGGCTATAGAACGATTCAAACCATAATAAACAGGTATGTTAATGAATCCGTCGTACAAAATTTCAGGCAAATCGGATAAAAATTGCGACCTCTAGAGGCTCAAGAAGTCAAGATACCATATCGGTTTATATGGCAGCTATATCAGGTTATGAACCGACTTGTACTTTTTTGGACATAGTTGTTGAAAGTAACAATAAAAAACGTCTTGCGAAATTTCAGCCAAATCGGATAGAAATTGCGCCCTCTAGAAGCTCAAGAAGTCAAGTCCCCAGATCTGTTTATATGACAGCTATATCAGGTTATGAACCGATTAGATTTGAACCATATTTGGCACAGTTGTTGGATATTATAACCAAATACTACGTGCCAAAATTCATTCAAATTGGATAAGAATTGCGTCCTCTAGAGGCTCAAGAAGTCAAGACCCCAGATCGGTTTATATAACAGCTATATAAGGTTATGGACCGATTTGAACCATACTTGGCACAGTTGTTGGATATCGTAACAAAACACGTCGTGGAAAATTTCCTTCCAATCGGATAAGAATTGCGCACTCTAGAGGCTCAAGAAGTCAAGACCCCAGATCGGTTTATATGGCAGCTATATCAGGTTATGAACCGATTTGAACCATACTTGGCACAGTTGAGGCTTAAGAAGTCAAGACCCAAGATCGGTTTATATGGCAGCTATATCAAAACATAGACCGATATGCCCCATTTACAATACCAACCGACCTACACTAATAAGAAGTATTTGGGCAAAATTTCAAGCGGCTAGCTTTACTCCTTCGGAAGTTAGCGTGCTTTCGACAGACAGACGGACGGACATACGGACGGACAGACGGACGGACATGGCTAGATCGACATAAAATTTCACGACGATCAAGAAAATATATACTTTATGGGATCTCAGACGAATATTTCGAGTAGTTACAATTAGAATGACGAAATTAGTATACCCCCCATTTTATGGTGGAGGATATAATGAATCTGATATCCAATTTTGGGGCCGAGTTTTAGAAGGTCCACCCAACCCTTCAACGCCAGTCCAAAATGGACTTATTGCCCGATCGTTGAAATATGGGCTCAAATCAAAAGGGGATGTATTGGTGGCGAAAGAAAACGCAGCGCAGCTGGCCCGGTTCAGCCCGTCTGGAATAAATATTGGGACAAGTAGAGTAGAGTACAAATTAGAATTGTTATAAGCAGGAATGCGGAGTCAGAGTCTTCGAATCAGAGTTGAGCAATTTTGCCCGGAGTCTGAGTCGAGAAAATGATCTCAGCTCCGACTCCGGACAAAGTAAATAAGTAACAAGTAAGAGCGTGCTAAGTTTGGCCGAGCCGAATCTTATACACCCTCCACCATGGATCGCATTTGTCGAGTTCTATGCGCTGTATCTCTTTTTAGGCAAACAAAGAATATCAAATTATCAAGTTATAGTCCGATTCGGACTATAAATGAATGCTGAACATTGTGGAAGTCATTGTGTAGTATTTCAGTTAATTCAGATAAGAATTGCGCCTTGTGGCTCAAGAAGCAAAATCGGGAGTTAGGTTTATATGGGAGCTGTATCAAACTATTGATCCATTGAGACCATATTAAACACGTATGAGAGAAGCCGTTGTACAAAATTTCAGCCAAATCTAATAAGAATTGGTCCCTCTAGAGGCTCAAGAAGCCAAGATCCCAGATCGGTTTATATGGCAGCTATATCAGGTTATGTACCGATTTCAACCATACTTAGCACAAATTTTGGAAGAAATACCAAAACGTCGCGAGCAAAATTTCAGTCAAATCGTGCGAGAATTGCCCTCTCTAGAGGCTCAAGAAGTCAAGACCTACGATTGGCTTATATGGCAGCTATATCTAAACATGGATCGATTTAAACCATACTTAGCGCAGTTGTTGGAAGTGATACCAAAACACCACGTGTAAAATTTCAGTCAAATCGGACGAGATTTGTGCACTCTGGAGGCTCAAAAGTCAAGACCCAAGATCGGATTATATGGTAGCTATATCAAAACTTGGACCGATTTGGCCCATTTACAATCCCAATCGACCTACACTAATAAAAAGTATCAATGCAAAATTTCAAGCAGCTAGCTTTACTTCTTCGAAAGTAAACGTGCTTTTGACAGACAGACGGACGGACAGACGGACGAACAGACGGATGGACATGGCTAGATCAACTTAAAATTATATACCGATCAAGAATATAAATTCTTTATGGGGTCACAGACACATATTTCGAAGTGTTGCAAATAGAATGACGAAATTAGTATACCCCCATCCTATGCTGGAGGGTTTAAAAGGCGTTAAGTTCGGCCGGGCCGAACATTGGATACCCACCACCTCGGGTATATATGTTAACCACCTTTCATTAAAATTCGATGAAAAATGCATAAGTTATGCCCATAGCAGCTATATCGAAATATGTTCCGACTTGGACCAAATACTAATAAGTTAAGTCATTGTTCAATTGTGTATTACAAATTATTGGTCTTTAAGGTAGCTTTATCTAAAAATTAAACGATCTGATTTTTAATCGCCTTTTATGCAGCCAAGACTCTAAATGGAGATATCGGTCTATATGGCAGCTACATCCAAATGTGGACCGAGTTGGGCCAAGTTGAAGAAAAAGTCGAAGATCCTAACACAACTCACTGCCCCAAATTTCGCCGACATCAGACAATTAACGCGCCTTTTCTTGGCCCAAACCCTTAAATCGAGAGATCGGTCTATATGGCAACTATATCCAAATCTTAACCGATCAGGAACAAATTGAAGAAGGGACCAAGGCTTTAACTCGAGATATCGGTCTACATGGCAGCTATATGCAAATATTGATCGAATGTTGATATTTTTTAGTTCAAGCTCGAAAACCTTTCGTTTTTTCTTTAAATTATGTATCGATATTTCGTACATGGAAATTGTGTATTTTTTCTCATTTGGGTATGTATCTTAAACATGCATTCCATTGAAATGTAAAATATTGGTAAAAATATTAAACTAGCTGAACTGATAACGATTATTTGTTTATCAGACCTCATTTATACATAAAGCCGTTATATGGACAGCCGACTTAAGCAGTTGAGCTGATAAAAAGTTTATTTCTCATCCGATTACGAAAAGCGATTTGTATTAGACATATCCAAGACATCGAAATTGGAAACAATCATTTGTACTCGTCCTAGTGGGAAGATAGTTTTATAAAGAGGTTATAGATATTGTTAAAAGTGTGTGTCACAAGTCATTTGCCACTATTTTGTTTGTTTAGAAATGTACTGAGAGCATTTTCGTTAGCTAAAAGACCTTATACCCTTCACTTTAGGATGGAGGTATACTAATTTCTTCATTCTGTTTGTAAATCCACGAAATATTCGTATAAGACCAATAAAATAAATACATTTTCCTGATCGCCATGACATTTTAAGTCGATCTAGCCATGTCCGTCCGTCTGTCTGTCGACAGAACGCTAACTTTCGAAGGTGTAAAGCTGGCCGCTTGAAATTTGCATAAATACTTCTTATTAGTGCAAGTCGGTTGGGATTGTATATGGGTCATTTCGGTCCATGTTTTGATATAGCTGTCATATGAAACGATCTTGGACCTTGATTTCTTGAGCCACTAGAAGGCGCAATTCATATCTGATTTGGCTAAAGTTTTGCATGATGTGTTTTGTTATTATTTCCAACTGCTAGTAAGTATGGTTCAAATCGACCTATAACCTAATATAGCTGCCATATAAACCGATCTATTTACGACGGCTTCCCCCATGATCTTCAACATACGTGTCAAATATGGTCTGAATCGTTCTAAATCCTGATACAGTTCCCATATAAACCGATCTCCCTATTTTTCTCCTTGAACCCCTAAAGGACGCAATTCTTATTCCAATTGGCTGAAATTTTTCTTTTGCTTAGCTTCCATATTCAATTCGATTATGTTTCGAATCCGACTATAACTTGATATAGCTCCAATAGCATAGCAATTATTTTCTTTTACTCTTTGTTGGCCTTAAAAGAGATACCGGGAAAGAACTTGACAAATGCGATCCATGGTGGAGGGTATATGAGATTCGGCCCGCCCGAACTTAGCTTGCTTTAACTTGTTAGAATCATATGTAAGGGTATTAAAGTCACAGTCATCATTCTATAATGTAATCCACAAACAATGATTTTGGAGACATAAGTTTATTTGCTTTCAATTCTCAATAGTGTATTTCTATAACCCCCCACCGTAGGATGGGGGTATACTAATTTCTTCATTTCGAAATATGTGTCTAAGTTTTATCTGTCCATCCGTCCGTCTGTCTGTCAAAAGCACGCTAAATTTCGAAGGAGTAAAGTTAGGCTCTTGAAATTTGGCACAAATACTTCTTATAAGTGTTGGTCGGTTGGGATTGTAATTGGGCCAAATCAGTCCATGTTCTGATATAGCTGCCATATAAGCTGGACTTGGCTCTTGACTTCTTTAGGCTCTGAAGGGCGCAATTCTTATCCGATTTGACTGAAGTTTTGAACGTGATATTTTGGTATCACTTGCAATAACTGTGCTCAAAATGGTATAAATCGATTCATAACTTGATATAGCTGCCATATAAACCGATCTTGGGTCTTGACCTCTTCAGCTTTTAGAGGGCGCAATTCTTATCCGATTTGACTGAAGTTTTGAACGTGGTGTTTTGGTATAACTTCCAACAACTGTGCCAACTGTGTCTCCCGATTAGATATCTAGAGGGCGCAATATTATCCAATTCGGTTAAAAATTTGCATATGTCGTTATTGTATGACTTCCAACCACTGTGCTAGGTATGGTCCATATCGGTTGATAACCTGATATTACTGCCATATAAACCAATCTCCCAAGTTAACACTCTGAGCAACTGGATGGCGCAATTTTTACTAGATTTGCCGGAAATTTTGGATATGGTATATTTCTAATAGCCATGATATGTACATTCCATATCGGTCAATAACTTGATGTAGCTCATACATATATATTAAAAAGGTCATTAAAAGAAATTGACAAATGCGATCCATGGAGGAGGGTGTATAAGATTCGGCCCGGCCGAACGTAGCAAGCTTTTTTTTACTTTCACTTAAATGGAAACAATTTTCATCAACTAGTAGCACAATAGTTTATACTTTACCAGACATATTAAGAAAGAACATTCTCTTTTTGTTGCATACATGTACACTTATATTTCCAAATAATATTTTCCTCTTCATTGCATGGCATGGCAATGGCAAAAAATGGTTCAACCTTTTCTTAACTCATTGCAAAGCATTAAGACCAAAATTCTTCTCACACGCAAAGCATAATGTGCAGTGCTACCATTTCGATTGTATATCTTCAAATTTAGCTGAAAGTCTTTTTGTTGAAGACGTGCTGATGAGCAACCTCTGTTGTGTATAAGAATGCATATGTGTACAATTTCTTGAACCACATACAATCAAACGTTTTTTATTTGGTTTTGGGCGTTTTTTGTAATATTTATTACTTATTTATGAGCAAATGGATAAAACCTATGTTTCCCTTTAAAAAAGCAGAAAAAATTGCAAAAAGGAAGCAAACCCAAACGAAATGTTAAAGGCAATAAAGTGCACATAAAACATTACCCTGGGATACACAAACACCAGCAGTCTCACACGCACACAACCGAAAACACACCCATCCATTATATGGTAGTGCAAAGAAACCCATCAAAAATGTCCGGCTTCATGTTGAGCACAGTAATTGGGAATACGAAGTTTCGTTGTGTGGAAGAAATCAGACTCGTTTTTAAAATACAAGATTCCAGAGACTATATAGGTTCAGAAAATCCAATGCTAAAACATAGAGCAGCAGAGGAACATCAGGGAAATATGTCAGAATTCACAGCGGGCTTTGTAGTCAGGATTTTATAAAGAAATAGCTAAAATCCAACGTTATGTAGACATGAATATTTCTGAAAATGTCTACGCATCTTCTTCTTATATATAAAAATCAATTTGTGTTTGTTTGCTTGTTTGTTTGTTTGTTTGTTTGTATGTTTGTGTGTTCCTTATAGACTCAGACACGGCTGAACCGATTTTCTTGAAATTTTCACAGATGGTGCACAATGACCCCGTGGTGAAAATAGGGTACTACATTTTTTGATATCTGAAGGGAGGCGGACCCTCCCCCTTACCCTAATTTTCAGAAACGCCAGATCTCGGAGATGGGTGGTGCGATATAGTACCCTAAAAATAAAAACTTGGTATCCAAATTTCGGATGGTGTACCTATTGGGGCTGCCCCACCCTAAAACCTACCAAACATATATTTAGAACAATCACGACAATATGGGACTCAAATGAAAGGTATTTAGGATAAGAAAACGTATCTGATATCCAATTGTCGGACCAAGTGTTAGGGGGACCACCCAAGCCCCAAAACACCCCTAAATCGGACATATTTACCGACCATGGCAATATGGGACTCAAATGAAAAGTATTTGCGATTAGAATACGAATCTGATATCGAAATGTGAGGTCCACCCCTTCCCCAAAACACCCCCAAACAGGACTTATGTACTGACCATGGGAATTTGGAGCTTGTATTTGAATGTAGAATACGAATCTGCTAACCAAATATAGGACCAAATGTTTGGGGGCCGCCTCTCACCAAAAACATCCCCCAAAGGGGACAAATTTACGACCCTATCGATATGGGGCTCAAATTTAAGGTCTTTGAGAGTAAAGCACAAATTTGATATCAATATTCGGGAAAAGTTTCTATGAGAATAGAGCACGTTGCTGATATATTTTCCGGGCTCGGTGTTTGGGGGACCACCCCCCTAATCGCCAAAACACCCCTAAATCTGGCATATTTAGCGACCATGTCAATGTGGAGCTTAAAAAGAATTGATACCTATTTTCGAGACCAATTTTCTGGGGGTCTACCCCTTTCCCAAAATACCCCACAAACAGTAATTTTTTAGTGACCATCGCAATTTGGGGCTCAAATAAAGGTATTTGGGAGTGGAATACAAAATTTGATATCCATATCCATATTTAGAGTATCACCTCATTCAGAAAACACCCCCAAAGGGAAAAAAATTTTCGACCATGCCAATATGTGGCTCAAATGAAAGGTATTTGAGATTAGAAAACGAAATTGATAACCTATTTTGGGGCCATGTGTTTGGGGCACGCCTTATCCTGTAAACTCCTCTTAAGCCAATGGAAAAATGAGGTTTAAATAAATGGTATTTGAGAGAAGAGCACGAAGCTGATATTTTTCCAGGGCCAAGTATCTGGGGGACGACCTCTCCCCGAAAACACCACTAAATCAGACATAATGAGAATGTCGGACTGAAATGAAGTATTTTAAGAATGGAGTACACCTTACATCCAAACTTAAATTCGTAGACCAATAAATATCATATGGGATTCAGATATAGGCACTTATATTGTTAAACTGTGATTCAAGCAATATACTATTTTCGTAGCAAGGTATTTCACTAAAAGATCTTTAATTGTCGAAACCAACGCTGAATATGTTTTTTGATGTTTTCGCCGAGATTTGAACCCAAAGGTTTAGCGTCAGAGGAAGACATGTTAGCCTCTGTACTACAGTGGCCCTATGAACCTAATACAGAATAGGGCAAATATTGGGGCTGAATAAGTTAGCATATTAGCATTTTGAAATGAGCCAAAAGTACACCATTTAGCATTGTGGATTTGTAAGACTGTTGATTGAATGCCAAGGGATGACCGACCATATAAAATTCTATGAATGCCCAAGTTGACTACAAAGAATGAGCTTTAATGTATGTACATTGGACAACAATGGATTGGGAAATGTGACAATAAAGTACAGAACAAATAAATAAGGAGGTGCTAAATAAAAATTCAAAACCATCGTAGGATACTGGAGCAAACAACACATACATGAATATACATACACATCTTTAAATATGTCCAAACATTATATTTTTTCATGATTTCAAACATAAAATAACATGTATGTATACACTTTTATACATTACTCGGCGTTCCTATTAAGAATCTTATTTTACCAACCAACCAATAGCATAATTCGATGTCGAAGTAAGTAGCTCCCATATATGCAATCTACTTACATACTTCTTGGAATTCTAAATGTATTTTATTATTAGGAATTTTGTACCAACCCCATTTGTTGGATAGGCCAGATTATAGATTCAGTTTTGCCATTGTGCCACTTTAGTACTAAACGTACCAAAGATCCAATGGATTGCATTATGTATGCATATCGCAGCGAAGGAAACTTACGTAAGAAGCATCGATATATTCTTCAGACACTGGGCTGATGTCCATTGGATACCGCATGTGATACCGGGCTGTGAAAAACTTCTCTGACAATGTTTCGACGACTAGTTTAGCTTCATCATCCGATTCAGTAAATATCTGGTCGTTGTTAACAAAAATCGGGATAGCAGAGCTCCGATAGCTCTTTCTTTTCCAACTTTCTCAAGTTTTGAGTCTTTCGCAGAGTCTTAATTTTATATGCTACTATTCGTATCCGATGTTTATATTGATCAAAGGGGTTGGGGAGTTATTAACACCAGTTGAGGTTCTTTCATCAAACTTTTTCGGATGAGAAGTTTAGTAGACCTCAGAAACATATAATATTCTGACACGGTCCACATTTGGATAGAAGCGAAAAAAGCTAGTGAAAACAAGTAAAAGAGTGCTAAGTTCGGCCGGGCCTAATCTTATATACCCTCCACCATGGATCGTATTTGTCGCGTTCTATTCGCGATATCTCTTATTAAGCAAACAAAGAATACTGAAAAGGAACTGTTATGCTATTGGAGCTATAGCAAGTTATGGCCCGATTCGGATCATAAAAGAATACTGAACATTATAAAAGTCATTGTGAAATATTTCAGTTCATTCTGATAAGAATTGCGCCCAGTTGGGGCTTATGAAGCAAAATCGAGAGATTGGTTAATATGGAAGCTGTATCAAGCTATTGATCGATTCAGACCATATTAAACACGTATGTTGAAGGTCATGAGAGAAGCCGTTGTACAAAATTTCAGCCAAATCGGATGAAAATTGCGCCCTCTAGAGGCTCAAGTAGTCAAGATCCCAGATCGGTTTATATTACAGCTTTATCAGGTTCTATACTGATTTACGTCATACTTAGCACAGTTAATGGAAGTAGTCAAGGTGGCAGCTATATCAGGTTGTATACCGATTTACGTCACACTTAGCACAGTTAATGGAAGTCATAACAAAACTCCTCATGCTTAATTTTAGCCAAATCGGATGAAAATTGCGCGCTCAATTGACTCAAGAAATCAAGATCCACGATCGGTTTATATGGCAGTTATGAACCGATTTGAATCATACTCAGCACAATTGTTGGAAGTGATACCAAAACACTACGTGCAAAATTTCAGTCAAATCAGACAAGAATTGAGCCCTCTAGAGGCTCAAGAAGTCAAGATCCCAGATCGGTTTATATAGCAGCAATATCAAAACATGAACCGATTTGGCCCATTTACAATGTTAATCGACCTACACTAATAAAAAGTATTTATGCAAAATTTCAAGCAGCAAGCTTTACTCCTTCGAAAGTTAGCGTGCTTTCGACAGACAGACGGACGGACAAACGGACATTGCTAGATCGACCTAAAATGACATGACGATCAAGAATATATACTTTATGGGGTCTCAGACGCATTTTTCAAGGTGTTACAAACAGAATGACGAAATTAGTATACCCCCATCTTATGGTGGAGGGTATAAAAATGCTGTGTGAGAACGGGTAGAGGTATCTCTTTGAAATTTTAAATGGTTAGAGCTGAGTTGCTAGCAAAATTTCAAGGCTGAAGATTGTAAGGGCGCCTTTTAGCAGGCCCCTAAAGTTAATCATGTCGGTATTTCAACAAACTGATCGGTCTGCCAAGTCTTTGTTTGTGTCCGATAGCCATTGTTTTTGCTGGATAGTGCTTAAAAACTCTGATTCGATTTAGTTATGTCCGTCTCTTTGTCTGTCCGTCTGTCCAGTTCACAATTTGCATCCGATCGTCTACAAATTTGGCACATACATTTTTTTGTCTCGATTTTAACTCCTAGCGACACTGCTGGCACATTAATTGAGAAATCTTCCTAAAGTGTTGTACAATGATTTCCTCGACGACTTCCACAATATCTATGAAGCTCCCATTCATATGTACGTGCGATTTTGAGAAATATTGCAATAAAGCGCTCATCTGTTTACCGAATTCCTCGAAATTTGGCACAAAGGATTTTCTGATGACTTTTAATATTACTAGTGAATTTCATAGAAATCAGGTCAGATTTAGATATAGCTGCCATATATGTATGTAGCCCGATTTTCACTTCTAGAGCCACTGCAAGCGCATTTATTGACCAATCTTTCCAAAATTTTGTACAACACATACCTCGCCAACTGCGACAAAATCTAAGAAGTTTGTTCGAAATCGGCTCAGATTTAGATAAAGGTCCCATATATACGTTTGACCGATTTTGAGAATAATTGCAATAAAGTGCTCATATGTTAACCGATTCTCTCGAAATTTGGTAGCAAAGATTTTCATATGACTCATAATATTACTGGTGGAACAAACGTTCTGTCGTAGCCAATTAAAGTAATATTACTGGTAAATTTCATATAAATCGGTTCAGATATAGATATAGCTATAAATGTTTATCGCCCGATTTTCACTTACAACACTTTCCTCGACGACTTCCACACTAACTGTGATGTTTTGCGAAATCGATTCAGATTTAGATATAGCACCCATATTATTCGTCCGATTTTGAGAAATATTGCAATACAGTGCTCATTTGTCGACCGATTCTCTCGAAATTTAGCAGGAAGGATTTTCTTATGATTTTCAACATTTCCGGTGAATTTTATGGAAATTGGTTCAAATTTAGATATAGCTGCCATATATTTATATTTGCTCGATTTTCCCTTCTAGATCCACTGCAAGCGAGTTTATTGACCAATATTGCCAAAATTTGCTCAACGCTTTCCTCGATGCCTTCCACAATATCAAGTTTGATCAAAATCGGTTCCAATTTATATGTATAACCCGTATACATATATCCCGGCCGACACGGAATAACTATGAGCACCACACAGGCTAGAACTTAGAGCTCCGACTTGTGTGATGTCCATTGTTATCACAGGAAGCTTAACTAAAAGCTACCGGGCGCGTCCACAGGTTGCGGATGGTGGAAAGCTCCGTTTTTATGCGGAGTAGCTGCAAATGCGGCCACAGGCAGTCAGCGATTTTCGCGAGGAGAGTCTCAGTGAGGAGTCAGGTGGCACTGGCTCTTAATAAAATACTGAGTGCCAATGACACTCGAGATGACAAGGCGAGTTATTGGCGCCTTTAAACAACCAATGGCCAACATCAGCGTCAGTTCCCTGGTTAGGAGCGGCTGGAGGCGAGCGTCAGATCTTGGAGCAAGCGGCTCGCCACAACGAGGGATACATGTGCAATCCCACAAAACCCATGCGGTTGGGGCGCTGAGCCAGTAAGCCGCCCCCGGAAAACTATGAGAAACAAAGGAATAGTAACAAGTAAAAAAGCGTTAAGTTCGGCCGGGCCGAACTTTGGATACCCACCACCTCGGGTATATATGTAAACCACCTTTCATCAAAATTCGGTGAAAATTTCATACCTTATACTCATATACCTCATGCCGATCTGAACTATATACGACACGGATGTCGAAAAGCCGAACATAAGTCACTGTGTCAAATTTCAGTGAAATCGGATTATAAATGCGCCTTTTATGGGGCCAAAACCTAAAACCTAGATATCGGTCTACATGGCAGCTATATCCAAATCTGGACCGATCTGTGCGATATTGCAGAAGTATGTCAAGGGGCTTAACTTAACTCACTGTTCCAAATTTCGGGGACATCGGGCAATAAATGAGCATTTTATGGGCCCAAAACCATAAATCAAGATATCGGTCTATATGGCAGCTATATCCAAATTTGAACCGATGTGGACCAAATTGAAGAAATATGTCAAAGGGCCTAACATATCTCACTGTCCCAAATTTCAGCAAAATCGGATAATAAATGTGGCTATTATGGGCCTTACACCATAAATCGGAGGATCGATCTATATGGCAGCTATATCCAAATCTGGACCGATCTGAGCCAAATTAACGAAGAATGTCGATGGGCCTTACACAATTTACTCCCCCGAATTTCATCAAAATCGGATAATAAATGTGGCTTTTGTGGGCCTAAGACCCTAAACCGGAGGATCGGTCTATATGGCAGCTATATCCAAATCTAAACCGATCTGGACCAAATTAAAGAAACATGTCAAAGGGCCTAAGACAACTCACTGTCCCAAATTTCAGCGAAATCGGACTATAAATGTGGCTTTTATGGGCCTTAGACCCTAAATCGGAGGATCGGTCTATATGGCAGCTATATCCAAATCTGGACCGATCTGAGCCAAATTGACAAAGGATGTCGAAGGGTCTAACACAACTCACTGTCCCAAATTTCAACAAAATCGGATAATAAATGTGGCTTTTATGGGCCTAAGACCCTAAATCGGCGGATCGGTCTATATGGGGGCTATATCAAGATATAGTCCGATATAGCCCATCTTCGAACTTAACCTGCTTATGGACAAAAAAAGAATCTGTGCAAAATTTCAGCTCAATATCTCTATTTTTAAAGACTGTAGCGTGATTTCAACAGACAGACGGACGGACATGGCTAGATCGTCTTAGATTTTTACGCTGATCAAGAATATATATACTTTATAGGGTCGGAAATGGATATTTCGATGTGTTGCAAACGGAATGACAAAATGAATATACCCCCATCCTTCGGTGGTGGGTATAAAAAACCCGTATATAAGTTCGTCAGATTTTGCGTAACTTGCAATAATGATGTCATTTGTCAATAGTAGTTATTACAGTTTGAACATATTTGGTTTGTTCGAAAACTGAAAACATCCGCCGAGGTCCACCACAATTGGTGTGGAATTAGATATGGCTCCCACTTACAGGGTAGGCGTAGGGTATTATAAAATCGGCACCGCCCGACTTTTGCCTTCTTTCACTGATATCTACTATTTTTTTCGGTTTGGTTCCCCAAACTAATTTTTTTTCATTATGGTTTTGTGTTGTTAAAAAGTGAACAGCTATATAAATTTAGTTTTCAATTGTTTATATACCCACCAACATAAGATGGGGGTGTACTAACCTAGTCATTCCGTTTGTAGTACTCGAAATAATGAACTGCGACCCCATAAAAAATATATATATATATATATATATATATATATATATATATATATATATATATATATATATATATATATATATATATATATATATATATACATATATATATACATATATATATATATGTATATATATATATATATATATATAATTCGATCTAGCCATGTCCATCCGTCCGTCTGCCAAAATCACGATAGCGCTCGAACGCGTAAAGCTAGCCGCTTGAAAATTTTCACAGATACTTTATATTAATGTGGGCCTTTGAGGATTGCAAATGGGCAATATCGGTTCAGATTTGGATATAGCTCCCATATAAGCCGACCTCCCGATTTGACTTCTTGAGTTTTTGTCCGATTTGGCTGAAATTTTGTGACTTCCAACAATTGTGCTAAGTATGGTGCAAATCCGTTAAGCACTTGACATAGCTTCCGTACAAACCGATCTCCCGATTTGACTTCTTGTCCGACTTGGATGAAATTTTGCATGCGGTGTTCTTTGGCGACTTCCTTCAACTGTGCCAAGTACAGTCCAAATAAGTCTATAACATGATCCCATATAAACCGGTCTCTTGATTATCCTTGTTCGGTTCCTAGAAGCTTTAATTTTTGCTGGTTCTGCAAATGTTTGGTATGTACAATAAAATTATGCCCTTCATCTAAATTTAGTTTGTATAGATTTTTAGCAGAATCCAAGGTAGAACTTGGAACGCTTTTGCTTGTTTATATGTTCAACGATTTTAAGGAACTTTATCCAATTTGTTCAAATTTTTTTTTTCATTTTTTTTTTTTTTTTTTTTTTTTTTGACGGGTCATGACATCGTAGCCATATGCTGTGCACTTGTCCTATATTAACCAAAAAAACAAAAAAAAATATTGGAAAAGAAAATTCCTATATGACCATGTTATTTATGTTTTGTATATTTTAAATGGAACAACAAGAAGCAATGCTGTATTACAACGAACATGTGGACAAACCAGCATGCGCCTTACACACCATAAACCAGCATAGAAAATATTTTAAAATGTTCTGTATCCGCATTGGGGTTAACGGATATATGGGACAATATTGGATGGCTTAACAAAGAATGGCCTTGCTAGGAATGATTTACAGAATAATATCTACCAAGTGATTTTCATCATATCAGACATCAGTTGACATTCCTTTAAATGTTTTAACACATAAACAAGCATATTCGATTATTTAGAAATGTTATTACTCAAACAATTGGGGAAATCAAATGGTATCTTTCATTTGAATTTTCAAAATAGTTATTGACCAGATTTTATTTCCTTGGAGGGAGTTGTCAAAGAAGAAAGAGTATGACTATACGCCGAGAATTCACTCGGAAGAGAAGAGAAATAGTATAGGAAATAATTCAAAGTGATATGCATAACTAAATATAAAAGTTAATGTGAAACTTTGAATCACAAACACGCATCATTTATATATGTACAGACTAGTTATAGTTATACACCACTACTGTGACGCAGTATGCATTTGTTTTAACACCCAGGAGGATGAGAGATAGACCCCTTGATAAGTATACGGATCGACTCAGAATCTGATTCTGATTCAATTTAGCAATGTCAGTCTGTCCATGATAATTTTAAATTTGGCACAGATATTTTTTGGACTAGAAATGAAGCGTATTGAAATTGGAAGAAATCGGTACAGATTTTAATATAGCTCTCATATATGCTCGTCCAATTTGAACTAATATTATAATAATGTGATCATTTGTTAACCGATCTTCAAGAAATTTGGCAACAATGATTCTCCTATGATTCTTGACAATATTGGCGAATGCCAAATTTAGATATAGCTTTCATATATGTATATGTATCCAATCGGTTTTCACTTTTAGGTCCTTCGGAAGCGCATTCATCATTCAACCGTCTCATAATTTGCGCAGCGATTTCCCCTACGTCTTCTACAATATGTACTGATTTTGTTCAAAATTCTTCATTTTAAATTTAAGCAAAGTTAAGTTTTAATAATTATGCCTGTATACCCAATGCAGCGTCCGTCCTTACTTGTTTTCTAAATTTTTGTTTTTATACCCTCCACAATAGGATAGGGGCATACCAATTTCGACATTCTGTTTGTAACACCTCCAAATATTCATCTAAGACCCCATAAAGTATATATACTTTTGATCGTCACGACATTTTAAGTCGAACTAGCTATGTCCGTCCGTCTGTCTGTCGAAAGCACGCTAACTTTCGAAGGAAATACTTTTTATTGGTGTGGGTCGGTTGGGATTGTAAATGGGCTATATTGGTCCACGTTTTGATATGGCTGCCATATAAACTGATCTGGGATCTTGACTTCTTGAGCCGCTAGAGGGCACTTCCAACAACTGTGTTGAGTATGGTTCAAATCGGTTCATTACCTGATATAGCTGCCATATAAACCGATCTGCGATTTTGACTTCTTGAGCCTCTAAAGGGCGCAAGTATTGTTAGATTTGGCTGAAATTTTGTACAACGGCTTCTCTCATCACGTTTAACATACGTGTCGAATATGGCATGAATCGGTTTGTAGCCTAATTCAGCTCCCCTATAAACCGATCTCCCTATTTTACTTCTTCAGCCCTTAAAGAGCTCAATTCTTACTAGATTTGGATAAAATTTTACACGATGACTTCTACTATGGTCTCCAATATTCAGTACAATTATGGTCCGAAATGAACCATAACTTGATATTGTTCCAAGAACATAGCAGTTCTTTTCTCTTATCCTTTGTATGCCTAACAAGTAAAAAGGCGTTTAGTTCGGCCGGGCCGAACCCCAAAACCTAAAACCGAGATATCAGTCTATATGGCAGCTATATCCAAATCTGGACCGATCTGTACCATAATGCAGAAATACGTCAAGGGGCATAACTTAACTCACTGTCCCAAATTTCGGCGACATCGGACCATAAATGCGCCTTTCATTCCCCAAAACCTTTAATCAAGAGTTCGGTCTATATGGTAGCTATATCCAAATCTGAACCGATCAGAGTCAAATTGAAGAAAAATGTCGAAGGACCTAAGACAACTCACTGTCCCAAACTTCAGCAAAATCGGATAATAAATGTGGCTTTTATGGGATTAAGACTCTAAATCGGCGGATCGGTCTATCAAGATATAGTCCGATATAGCTCATCTTCGAACTTAACCTGCTTATGGACAAAAAAAACTATAAACTATATATATTCTTGATCAGCGTAAAAATCTAAGACGATCTAGACATGTCCGTCCGTTTGTCCGTCTGTCTGTTGAAATCACGCTGCAGTCTTTAAAAATAGAGATATTGAGCTGAAATTTTGCACAGATCCTTTTTTTGTCCATAAGCAGGTTAAGTTCGAAGATGGGTTATATCGGACTATATCTTGATATAGCCCCCATATAGACCGATCCTCCGATTTGGGGTCTTAGGCCCACAAAAGCCACATTTATTATTCGATTTTGATGAAACTCGGGACAGTGAATTGTGTTAGGCCCGTCGATATCCTACGTCAATTTGGCTTAGATCGGTCCAGATTTGGATATAGCTGCCATATAGACCGATCCCCCGATTTATGGTGTTAGGCCCACAAAACCCACATTTATTATCCGATTTTGCTAAAATTTATGACAATGGGTTGTGTTAGCCCCTTCGACATCTTTCTGCAATTTGGTCCAGATCGGTTCAGATTTGGATATAGCTGCCATATAGACCGATTTCTTGATTTATGGTTTTGGGCCCATAAAATGCTCATTTATTGTCCGATGTCGCCGAAATTTGGGACAGTAAGTTAGGTTAATGGCCTTGACATACTTCTGCAATATCGCACAGATCGGTCCAGATTTGGATGTAGCTGCCATATAGACCGATATCTCGATTTAAGGTCTTGGCCCCATAAAAGGCGCATTTATTGTCCGATTTCGCCGAAATTTGGGACAGTGCTTTGTATTAGGCTCTTCAACATTTTTATGCAACTTGTCCCAAATCGGTCCAGATTTGGATATAGCTGCAATGTAGAGCAATATCTCTATTTGAAGTCTTGGCCTCATAAAAGGCGCATTTATAATCCGATTTCACTGAAGTTTGACACAGTGTCTTACATTAGACTTTTCGACATCCGTGTCGTATATAGTTCAGATCGGTTTATTTTAAAATTTAGCTAGTATACTTATTAGTATTTGGTCCAAATCGGATTCATTTTGATAAAACTGATATGGGACATAAGGTATGAAATTTTCACCGAATTTTGATGAAAGGTGGTTTACATATATACCCGAGGTGGTGGGTATCCAAAGTTCGGCCCGGCCGAACTTAATGCCTTTTTACTTGTTAAAGACTGTAGTGTGATTTCAACAGACAGACGTACAGACGGATGGACATGTCTAGATCGTCTTAGATTTGTACGCTGATCAAGAATATATATACTTTATAGGGTCGGAAATGGATATTTCGATGTGTTGCAAACGGAAAATTAATATACCCCCATCCTTCGGTGGTGGGTATAAAAAGTGATACCGTGGCAAGAGCTCCACAAAAGACACAGGTACTCTTAAGATTTATTTCAAAGAACTGAGTATTTTCGATACCTTCACGGTAAATTATTAGATCTGGTCTACTGAAACTACTCAGATGGAACATTTTCTCAAGCTTCATTAAGTCGTTTATTCTTCTTAAATACTTTTATGCTAAATAATGTCTGATATGTATCGCATTATGCTTAAATGTGTAACAGAAACCTTTCCTCAAAATCTCTACCCGTTTACCACGAAATTCTTTAAGCTATTTCTATTAGAATCGATAAGGTGACATACATTTGATATTTCGATTTGTTTCTCTGACATGAATTTTTACATAGCCCCTGGTGAAGGTTTAATCCATTTTGGTTTTTATCAAATCGTATAATTGTCACCTTTGATCTGTCTCTGCTACTGAGTATATAAAGTCAAGCATGAAATTGAATTGAATTCGGCACTTAACATCATTGGCATCCGATAGAAATTGCGGCCAAACAATACATGCATACATGTAAATATATGCATGACATTTCTCTTTCACATCACATTCGCAATTTCTTGATATTGATAACATGCCCCAGGACATCTTTATCTTTGTGTCTACTAAAGACACAAATTTATGAAAGAGAAAATGGGCAAACTGAATGTCTCATGAAAGCGAGAAAATAATGTCATATCTCAACTTGAACAAAGTAGTTGTCTATTGAAGGCTGGACTACAGATATTAATGGACTTTCTATCCCCACATTTAAGGAAGTCCTGTGACAGATAATCATTAAAGCTTATGAATTTGACAATAGACAGAATCAAAGTTTAACAAACGTTATTGATTTTATTGAAACAGAATAAAACTAATTCAAAATCATCGAACCTGCATATAAAAAACTAGGGCGTGAGAAAATAAATACGAAAAGTATAATTTTTCAATACTCACGCTGCGTGCATTCACATCGATGAAAATTTTATTTACCTGAAAATAGAAAGAATAGATTTAATTTAGGAAACAAAATTAAATCTGAATTAGATTATCACTAATCGCTGTCAATCTATAGCTTGATATACTATTCAAAGATACGACATATAGGTAAAAAACTGCTTTGAAAATCACTAAGGTTTAAACCGCTTGTCATGAACTGGCTATACACTCCAGTTATCACAACTACTATAGCTATATGCTACTGTTCAATATTCTAAAGAACTAGGACTACGCATATCGAGATACTGGAATTATCAGGATTCTGTAATTAAAGAGTGGCTACGACATAATGTATTTACGATTTAAAAACAAGTAAAAAGGCGTTAATTACGGCCGGGCCGAACTTTGGATACCCACCAGCTCGGGTAACCACCAGCCTCCATAGCAGCTATATCGAAATATGATCCGACTTGAACCAAATTCGGCGCGGACATTGAGTGAGACCACTCTGTACAAGTCATTGTTCAAGTTTATAAAATAAAATATTTGTCTTTTTAGTAGCTATATCGAAATATAGACCGATCTGAACCATTCACGACACGGATGTCGAAAAGCCTAACATAAGTCACTGTGTCAAATTTCAGTGAAATTGGATTATAAATGCGCATTTTTTTGGGGCCAAGACTTAAAATCGGGAGATCGGTCTATATGGCAGCTATATCCAAATCTGAAGGGATCTACAAATTGAAGAATGATGTCGAAGGGCCTAACATAACTCACTGTCTCACATTTCGGCGACATTGGACAATAAATGCGCCTTTTATCGGCCCAAAACCTTAAATCGAGAGATCTGTCTGAACCAATCTGGGCCAAATTGCAGAAAGATGTCGAAATGCCTAACACAACTCATTATCCCAAATTTCGGCAACATCGGACAATAAATGCGCCTTTCATGGGCACAAAACCTTAAATCGAGAGATCAGTCTATTTGGCAGCTATATCCAAATTTCTACCGTTTTGGCCCAAATTGCAGGAAGTAGTCGAGGGCCAAGCACAACTCACTGTCCTATTTTTCGGCGACATAGCCCATCTTCGAACTTAACCTACCTATAGACAGTGCAAAGTTTCAGCTCCATTTTTAAAGACTGTAGCGTGATTACAACAGACAGACGGACATGGCTAGATTGTCTTAGATTTTTACGACGATCAAGAATATATACACTTAATAGGTTCGGAAATGGATATTTCGGTGTATTGCAAACGGAATGACAAAATGAATATACCCCCATTCTTCTTTGGTGGGTATAAAAATCAAATTTTCTGCGCGTCGGAACACTTTAATATTCTAGGGAATTGTAGAGCAGGTGAGCTTTCAAAACTGAGAATCACTCACATATTCCATTAAATGGGTTGCCTCTAGAGACATGTCCCCTGAATCGGGCATACAAACCGACCATGTCAATGTGGGGCTCAAATGAAAGGTATTGGGGAGTAGATACCCCCGATACCCAATTTCGGGACCAAATTTTTGGGGCTACCCCTTTCCCAAAACATCCCACAACAGTAATTATTTACTGACCATATGGAGTTCAAAAAAGGTATTTGAGAGTAGAAAACGAATCTGATATTCAAATGTGGGACCATGCATTTGGTGCACCGCCCCTTCCTCAAAACACACCTCAAAGAGTAAAATTTAGCGATTATGCCAATATGTGGCTCAAATGAAAGTTATTTGAGATTAGAAAACTAATTTGATAATCAATTTTGGGGTCAAGATGCTGATATATTCTTTAGTGCCAAGTGTCTGGGTGACCACCTACCCCCGAAAACACCCCTAAATCGGACAAACGTATTTACCGATCATGGCAATATGAGGCTCCCACTGCCAAAATCCTCAGGAGAATAAAAACTTTAAGAATGGAGTACATCTAACATCTTAACTTAGATGACCCTAAACCGACCGAGCGAATTCATAGACCAATAAAGATCATATGGTATTTAGATAAAGGAATTTATATTGTTATACTGTTAGTCAAGCGATATACATATACTTTTTTCATATCAAGGTATTTCACTAAAAGCTCTTTACCACATAAAAATAACAAAGGCAAAAAAAAAACATATTTTTTTACCCTCCACGATAGGATGGGGGTATACTAATTTCGTCATTCTGTTTGTAACTTCTCGAAACATTCGTCTAAGACCGCATAAAGTATATATATTCTTGATCGTCATGACATTTTATGTCGAACTAGCCATGTCCGTCCGTCCATCCGTCTGTCCGTCCGTCCGTCCGTCTGTCGAAAGCACGCTAACTTTCGAAGGAGTAAAGCTAGCAGCTTGAAATTTTGCACAAATACTATTTATTAGTGTAGGTCGGTTGGGATTGTAAATGGGCTATATCGGTCCACGTTTTGATATAAACCGATCTGGGATCTTGACTTCTTGAGATGCTGGAGGGCGCAATTATTATCCAAATTGGCTGCAATTTTGCATGAGGTGTTTCGTTATGACTTTCAACAACTGTGCCAAGAATAGTTGAAATCGGTCCATAACCTGATATAGCTGCCATATAAACCGATCTGGTGTCTTGACTTCTTGAACCACTAGAGGGAGCAATCCTATCCGATTTGACTGAAATATTGCACGACGTGTTTTGTTATAACTTCCAACAACTGTATTAAGAATGTTTCAAATCGGTCCATAACCTGATATAGCTGCCATATAAACCGATCTGGGGACTTGATTTCTTGAGCCTCTAGAGAACGCAATTATTATTCGATTTGGCTGAAATTTTGAATGAGATGTTTTGTTATGACTTTCAACTACTGTGCTAAGAATAGTTGAAATCGGTCCATAACCTGATATAGCTGCCATATAAACCGATCTGGGTTCTTGACTTCTTGAGCCACTAGAGGGAGCAATTCCTATCCGATTTGGCTGAAATATTGCATGACGTGTTTTGTTATAACTTCCAACAACTGTATTAAGAATGTTTCAAATCGGTCCATATAAACCGATCTGAGGTCTTGACTTCTTGAGCCACAAGAGGGAGCAATTCCTATCCGATTTGGCTGAAATATTGCATGACGTGTTTTGTTATAACTTCCAACAACTGTATTAAGAATGGTTCAAATCGGTCCATAACCTGGTATATCTGCCATATAAACAGATCTGGGGGTCTTGACTTCTTGAGCCACTAGAGGGCGCAATTATTATCCGATTTGAATTAATTTTGCACGAAGTATTTTGTTATGATATCCAACAACTGTGCCAAGTATGGTTCAAATCGGTTCATAACCTGATATAGCTTCCATACAAACCGATCTGGGATCTTGACTTCTTGAGCCTCTAGAGGTCGCAATTATTATACGATTTTCCTAAAATTTTGTACGACTGATCCTCTCATGACCATCAACATTTGTGTTTATTATGGTCTCAATCGGTCTATAGCCTGATACAGCTCCCATATAAATCGATCTCCCTATTTTACTTCTTGAGCCCCCAAAGGGCGTAATTCTTATTCGAATTGGCTGACATTTTACTCAGGTCTCCAACATATAATTTAATTGTGGTCCAAACCGGACCATATCTTGATATCGCGCTAATAGCAGGGCAAATCTTTTCTTATATCCTTTTTTGCCTAAGAAAGATGCCGGGAAAAGAACTCGACAAATGCGATCCATGGTGGAGGCTACATAAGATTCGGCCCGGCCGAACTTAGCACGATCTTACTTGTTTTATACTGCAGAGTCTAAGCTGTACAAAAACATTTTTTTTCTTATCTATGAGCTTAAACTTAAATCGGACAGAATTCATTGCCACCTTTTCCTTAAGAGGATGTTTTTATGTAACAGTTAAGTCTATAATGACCACAGCTTCTTCGCCCGGCCCCCGGGGGCTACTTTTCACCTTTGTGACTTCAGCAGAGAAATTTGCCTTTGTTCCTTAATGGAATGTGCATGAGAAATTTACATTTGAATTCAAGAATTGCCATGTTGCAAACGGAATTACAAATTGATTATATCCTCAACATACAGTGTTCGATATACAAATCTTTATTGGATTTCGATTTTTGCTCACTGCGGCGGACTTTTAAAGGGTGATTTTTTTGAGGTTAGGATTTTCATGCATTAGTATTTGACAGATCACGTGGGATTTCAGACATGGTGTCAAAGAGAAAGATGCTCAGTATGCTTTGACATTTCATCATGAATAGACTTACTAACGAGCAACGCTTGCAAATCATTGAATTTTATTACCAAAATCAGTGTTCGGTTCGAAATGTGTTCAAATTTTGACAAATTTTGTTCAGCGATGAGGCTCATTTCTGGTTGAATGGCTACGTAAATAAGCAAAATTGCCGCATTTGGAGTGAAGAGCACACAGAAGCTGTTCAAGAACTGCCCATGCATCCCGAAAAATGCACTGTTTGGTGTGGTTTGTACGCTGGTGGAATCATTGGACCGTATTTTTTCAAAGATGCTGTTGGACGCAACGTTACGGTGAATGAACACATTTCGAACCGAACACTGATTTTGGTAATAAAATTCAATGATTTGCAAGCGTTGCTCGTTAGTAAGTCTATTCATGATGAAATGTCAAAGCATACTGAGCATCTTTCTCTTTGACACCATGTCTGAAATCCCACGTGATCTGTCAAATACTAATGCATGAAAATCCTAACCTCAAAAAAATCACCCTTTATAAATACAGTGTTACAAATGTGTGTACATACCTTTTCATAAATAGCATTAAAGTAAATTTAAACTAACTAAAATCTTCGTTAATTATAATACTAGGAATAATGGTTTACTATTTTAGCAACAATAGAGATTTGGCAAAAATAAATTTTATTTAAAAAAAATTATGTTTTGTTAAACGCGTTTCTAAGTGTGGAATATATATCTTTCTGTGCCACTATATGTGTAATATCAATAGAAGGAAGGTTTAGAAACCACCCGCTATCAATTTTACGCTTTGTATTCCAAATTTTAAAATTATTTTTGTTTTACCAGCCGAAACAAATGGAACCAATATTCAAGAAAATATCTGTTAAGCATATAACCATCATCATCATATAACCATCATAATAGCAATGATGCAAATACATGACAATTTTCACTTTGCCTAAAGGTATCCTTGTGACACTTTTCTACGGTTATCCCATTTGTGGTGGCTTATGAATTCATAATTTTCATTTGGAAGTGTTTCTTATTCTTGATGGTATTGTTTATTTTATTATTGTGTCGCCGGGTCATTGTTATTCACAATAAAGACTGTCAAAGAAGCAATTGTTCGCTGTGGCTGCCGTTGTTCCATCTCCTTTGAAAATGGTGTCCATTGTGATCTTAAGTACCAACGACTACAAGTGGGAGTGTATGCCTTTGTAATCGGATGTAGAAGTGTTGGAACAAGGACCGAAGAAAATAACGCCTCAAACTAAGAGAACCCTAAGAGCGAATATAGATGAAGGCAACTTATGTGAAAGTGCAATAAAGTTAATGACATATCATTAAATATTCTTTCAATGTCAAACTGAAATTAACACAAATAAACTTTGACAGGAGCAAATAAAGAAAAGGAAGCCGAGGCGCACCATCATTATTTACTAAGCAACCGCACCAAAGATGGGGCAAAGCAGTAGTCAAAGAATGAAACAAGTACAAAGGAGAGGAAACTAAACTGGAAGCTAGAGAAGCAAGGAAGCATCAAAGTAACTACATTTAATGTTTTTACACCCATACATACCAGCAACAGCTTGTTGGTCATTACAGTCGGACACTAAATGAATGAACCAAATGCCACCATTCAATTTAGTGACGAATTAACTTAATTAATGATGGTCATGAGACTCCAAAATATAATTTTACCGCATCTCAAGGTCAACTGGGTGCTGCCTGCTAAGTGTAGTAGGAACAGGTAAAAGGAGTGGCGAACATTTGAAGAACCAAATTTGTGGTCAAAGGGAATGTTATCAATTTATATGGGGTGAAATTATACTCATTTTGGGATAATTTTGAGCTAGAAAACTAAGAACAACTACCTTTAAGGTGAAGGCTAATGGATGGCCATTAAGAATATATGATAAAGACTAAATTGAGTATTCGTAGGGGCAACAAATTTAAAGTTTACCAGAGCTAAAGTTATAAAGAATTGGACGAACAAATAAGAAAACTGGAAGTTTGGCCAGTTCGAACTTTGAATATCCATCCACATAGTTATAAACCATTACGTATGTGCATCTAAATAAAATACAAACACATACAGACACATCGTGAGAAAGTACCCAGTTCATCGGAAATTTTTACCCATTTTAACTTTATTTACGGGCATGACCGCCTATGACGCTGAACGCCTGGGTTCGGATCCTGGCGAGACCATCAGAAAGAATTTTCAGCGGTGGTTTTCCGCTCCTAATGCTGGCAACATTTGTGCGGTACTATGCCATGTAAAACTTCTCTCCAAAGAGGTGTAGCACTGCGGCACGCCGTTCGGACTTGGCTATAAAAAGGAGGCCCCTTATCATTGAGTATAAAAACTTTAATCGCACTGCACTCATTGATATGTGAGATGTTTGCCTCTGTTCCTTAGTGGAATGTTCATGGGCAAAATTTGCATTTGTATATGAAACTCCGATGGGGGACATGGCAGCTGTACCAATATATTGTCTTATTTGATTTGCATTTTGCACAGGCATCTTGGAGTTTATTGTAACTCACAAAATTCAACAAAATGGGGTATTAATGCAAACCTTATGTTAAGTCACAGTGGCAGTCTCAAATTAGAGCTACTAAATTTTTAACCATTTTAATTTCATAATATCCATACCAAAACCTTTAGTGTGAAATGAAACCTTAACCACGCAAAAGTAGTCCGAACACATTTCAAAATCAGTTATCGAACCTCTCCTTTAACGAGGCCATGATTTTGAACCGGAAGGTCGAGGTTTCCTAACAACTCACTGTGCCAAATAGCATAGAAACGGTCCAAAAATAAGCATTTTTATGGGGAAGAAATCGATTGCAATCAAAAGTTAATTACAACCTACACCATAACCATGGAACAAGCTATTTCAACTTTGTGCATTTGGTTACAACGCCAAGAAGGGGACGAGTATACTGATCAGCTTAGAATTATACTGATCGGCTTAGAATTACTTCTTGTTTCAACTTAGCTATGTCCGTCTGTCCATATATTGTTGCATTCAAGATACAAGTCGCATTTGTTGTCGGATTACCATCAAATTTTCCTTATGCTATTTTTTGGCCCAGGGAGGAACGATTTTGATTTTGGAAGAAAATGGTACAGAAGAAAATGGTATTAGATATTGCTCCCATATATATTTTTCATCCGACATGGCCTTTCAAGGCTGTAGGCACATTTTTGATCCGACCTTTACAAAAATTTGTATGAGTTTTTATACCACCACCACAGGATAGGTGGTATATTCATTTAGTCATTCCATTCCATCTAAACATCATTTTCAACCCGTCCGCCAGTTGTAATCGCGTCGCAGTCTTAAAAAAATTGAAAATTGGGGTAAAATTTTTCACACACACAGACTCGTATTTCTTCTATAAGCTGGCTAAGTTCTTACGATATAGCTGTCATATAAACCGTTCTGGTGATTTAGGGTCTTGAGCCCATAAAAGCCCATTGTCCAATTTCGGTGAAATTTGATAAAGTGAGTTGCACTTTGGGGGCCTCGATATTCGAAGCGAATATGATCCATATCGGGCCATATTTAGATATTGCTGTCGTATAGACTGATTTGCTTATTTAGGGTCTTAAATCCATAACTGGCGTATTTATTACTCGATTCTACTGAAATTTGGGACAGTGAGTTTAATTAGTCCTGTCGATATCCAACCCAAATGCGGTTCAGATCGGAACATATTTGGATAGAGTTGCCATATAGACCTATCTGCCGAATTTGTGTCTATGGTCCATAAAATGCGCATTTATAACCTAATTTCACTGAACTTTAGAACAGTAAGTTGTCTCTCGCTGGCCGATCCGAATAATAATTGATCATACGATTTTAGGATAAGGCACATAAACGGCGCACTTATTATCCGATTTGGGTGGGTGAAATTTAAAGCAATAAGTTGTATTAAGACTTCCGGCATCCGACCTAATTGTGGTCTAGATTAGACCATATATAAAAATAGCTGCCATATAGACCGCACTATTACCCGAAATTCATTCACTGAAGTTTGGATCAGTGAGTTGGAATAGACTTCCTGTTGTCTGAGCTGGGATGGTCTAGATCGAACCATATTTTGTTATAGTTGCTATATCGACCGATCTGCTAATTTAGGTTCTGAAGGACATAAAATACGCATTGATTACCCGATTTCTTTGAAATTAGGAACTGTTACTTGTATTAAACTTCTCGGCTCTTAAGCCAGATACGATTAAGATCGACATATATAGCGGATATTAATGTGGACATAGTATTGTTTTCATAACAAACAAGTAAAAAGGATACCCACCACCTCGGGTATATATGTAAACACCTTTTGTCACAATCTGGTGAAAATTCGATAACTTAAGCACCTAAATTCGCTATATCCATATGTAAACCGATCTTAACCATATTAAGGTCGGATATCGGGAGGTTTAAAATAACTCTCTGTTTAAAATTTCAGCGAAATCGGATAAAAAATAAAGCTTTTATGGGCTTCAGAACCTTTATCGGGAGACCGGTCTATATGGAAGCTATTTCTCAATATAGTCCGATCTAAACCATATTTGGGTCCTATATTTTGAGGCTTAAAACTACTCACTGTTTCAAATTTCAGCGAAATCGGTTAAAAAAATAAAGCTTTTATGGGCTTAAAGGGTCTGAAGCCGGGAGATCAGTCTATATGGCAGCTATATATAAAAAAAGTCCGATCTGAACCATATTTAGGTCAGATGTCGGGAGGCTGAAAATAACACACTGTTTAAAATTTCAATGACATCGGATAAAAGATAAAGCATTCATGGGCATTAGACACTTTATCGGCAAATCGGTCTATATAGCAGCTCTATCCAAATATAGTCCGATTTGGCCCAATTAAGAACTTAACCAGCGTGCATCTGTGCCAAATTTCAGCTCAATATCTCAATTTTTGAAGGCTGTAGAGTGAGTTGCGGTGTGGACTATTGCTCCTTAGATGTTTCATTACCTGCTGCTGGCGTTCTGTCCTTCCCCTAATCCTAATCCTTCCCCTAGCCTAATCCAACCGGATGACCCACCCACACAGGGCTTGTCGGATCCCCTTTCAACACCTTCCTCTGCTGCTCCGATAGTGGCAGGGGGACTTACATTCTCTTGCATTCCTCCAGACTTTAGAGATGTGGTTGATGGTTAATCAGACAAGTGTTAAGCAACCACTGCTGAGTCTTTTCCTGATTCCCCAACCCCACTGCTTCTATAGACCTTCACCTTAAATTTGTTATATCCGTATGACATGACTCCATCAGACTTGTTGAGGTCTGTGAGACAGCCGGAGTTTAGTACGAATACTGCATATCTCCGATCACCATCAGCCTCATCCAATCTACCAATCTTCCAGTTGATGGTTGAAAGATTGGGATTGAAATACCGTAGTCTTCCAAGTATGGACTCACGATCTGAGGGAATTCTTGGTTTCCCAGCATGTACCATTGGTCAAGATGGAACATCTTCTTTCTTGCCTAAATCCATACTGCGCCTGGCCAGATCTCGCCAATCGCAACGATAAATCTCAATTGAGCATTGATCCCCGATACCAACCTACGTCGTCGCAGACTAGAGGAGGCACAAATAATTTCGCAAGGACATTGGACTAAACAGAAGACAGTCAATTGACTATCCCACTCCAATTTCTCCTAGGTATGCAGCCCTGTTTTTCTCCCTTTTTATACCCACCATTTTGTCATTCCGTTTGCAACACATCGAAAGATCCATTTTTGAACCTATAAAGTATATATATTCTTGATAAGCGTAAAAATCTAAGACATGTCCGTCCGTCTGTCTGTTGAAATCACGTTACAGTCTTCAAAAATAGAAATATTGAGCTGAAACTTTGCACAGATTCCTTTTTTGTCCATAAGCAGGTTAAGTTTGAAGATGGGCTATATTGGACTATATCTTAATATAGCCAACATATAGACCGATCCGCCGATTTATGGTCTTAGGCCAATAAAAGCCACATTTATTATCCGATATTGCTGAAATTTGGGACAGTGAGTTGTGTTAAGCCCTTCGACATTTCTCGTGAATTTGGCCCATATCGGTTCAGATTTGGATATAGATGCCATATAGACCGATCCTCCGATTTATGGTCTTAGGCCCATTAAAGCCCCTTCCGATTTTGCTGAAATTTGGGACAGTGAGATGTCTGAGGCCCTTAGACGTGCTTCGTCAATTTGGCTAAGATCTGTCTAGATTTGGATGTAGCTGCCATATAGACCGATTCTCCGATTTAGGGTCTTAGGCCCATAAAAGCCACATTTATTTTCCGATTTTGCTGAAATTTGGGACAGTGAGTTGTGTTAGGCCCTTCAACATCCTTCGTCAATTTGGTATAGATCGGTCCAGATTTGGATGTAGCTGCCATATAGATCGATGCTCCGATTTAGGTTTTAGGCCCATAAAAGCCACATATATTATCCGATTTTGCTGAAATTTGGAACAGTGAGTTTTGTTAGTCGCTTCGCGACGTCCTTCTTCAATTTGGCTCAGATCGGTCCAAATTTGGATATAGTTGTAATATAGAACGATCCTCCGATTTGGGGTCTTAAGCGCATTTATTGTCCGATGTCGCCGAAATTTGGGACAGTGAGTTAAGTTAAGCCTCTTGACGTACTGCTGCATTATGGCACAGATCGGTCCAGATTTGGGTATAGCTGCCATATAGACCGATCTCTCGGTTTTAGGTTTTGGAGCCATAAAGAGCGCATTTATTGTCCGATTTTGCCGCAATTTGGGACAGTGAGTTGTGTTAGGCCCTTCGACATCCTTCTTCAATTTCACTCAGATCGGTCCAGATTTGGATATAGCTGCCATATAGACCAATCTCTCGATTTAATGTTTTGGGCCCATAAAAGGCGGATTTATTTTCCGATGTTTCAGAAATTTGGGACAGAGAGTCAAGTTAAGCCCCTCCTCCTCCAGATCGATCAATATTTGCATATTGCTGGCATATAGACCGAAATCTCGATTTAAAAAATTGGCCCCAAAAAATGCACATTTATAACCCGATTTCACTGAAATTTGACACATTGACTTATTTCCCGCTTTTCGACATCCATGTTGCATATGGTTCAGATCGGTAATTTTTTAGATATAGCTACTAAAAAGACCAATATTTTGTTATACACAATTGAACAATGACTTGTACTTATTAAAATTTGGTCCAAATCGGATCATATTTCGATATAACTCCTAACTCGATATAACTCCTAAATGGTCCGAAACACATAAAAGATTTGTTTATCACCCGATTTCGCTGAAATTTGCAACGGAGGGTTATTTTAAGCCTCCCGAAATCTGACCTTAATATGGATTAAATTGGACTATATTTAAATATAGCTGCTATATAGACCGATCTGCCGATAAAGGATCTAATATCCATAAATGCTTTATTTTTTATCCGATTTCGAGGAAATTTTAAACAGTGGGTAGCTTAAAGCTTCCGGACATATGACCTAAATATGGTTCAGATCAGACTATATTTAGATATAGCTGCCATATAGACCGATCTGCCGATAAAGGGTCTGAAGCCCATAAAAGCTTTATTTTTTATCCGATTTTAAACAGTGGGTAGCTTTAGGTCTCCCGAAGTCCCTCTGAAATATGGTTCGGATCAGACTACATTTAGATAAAGCTGCCGTACAGACGGATCTCCCGAAAAGAGTATGAAGCCCATAAAAGCTTTAGTTTTTATCCGATTTCGTTGAAATTATAGGTTCTAATTTCAACGATCTGCCATCTGACTCAAATATGGTAAGATCGGACTGTTTTTAGATATAGCTGTCATATAGACCGATATACCGATTAGACCCTTAATCTCATAAAAGCTTTATTTATTACCCGATTTTGTTGCAATTTGAAATACAAACTTCAACAGTGACTTATATTTATTAGACGAATAATTGCCGAATTTGGGTGCATAAGTTATCCAATTTCCACCGGATTCTGACGAAAGAAGGTTTTCATATATACCCGAGGTGGTGGGCGGTGCCGAACTTTGGATATTCACCTTTTTACTTGTTATTAATATAAAGGATTTTTTTAATACAATTGCATCTTTCTTTGCTACACATATTTAATTATTTAATGATTTCATATAAAAACAGACATAATTTCTACTGAAATCAGTTTTTTTTTCTTCTAAACAAACAAATTACCTATTAAATTGCTACTAAAGCACTTTTATGTGTGAAATTTTACTTTTATCTATCATTTTGAAGCAGAGAAATGTTTTACTTTTTCCTTCAATGGTAAGAAATTTACGTTTGTTCCTATATTTTACGAATAATGTTTCTCTCAAATACTCCAAGCACTGGCTCATCTGCTTTCACAAGTACCCGTGCTACAGAACCATATAACAACACGGGTAGTATCAGTGTCTTGTATAGTGTAATCTTCGTCTGTCAAGAGGTGGCCTTGTTTCTAAACTGCTTACTTAGTCCAAAATACTGTTTGCCAGTATTATTCTTCGCTTTATCTTAAAACTGGTGTCATTCGCTTCGATTACGGTGGTGTCGAGTTAGATAAAGTTACTGACTATCTCAAAGTTGTGGTTCGTCTTCGTCTTTGGTTAGAAAACTTTTCAACCATATTAGGTGTGAAGGCTTCAGTATGTAGTATGTTGTACTTATATGTATGTTGTACTTATATGTACTTATATATATGCTTTAGTATGTTGTACTTATATCGTATTTATTGCGAAAACGACTCTATGATGTAAATATCACATTACACAGTCAGCTAATTTGGTTATAAATCAGCCATAAATCAGTGTTTTCTGATAACACCAAACGTATTTCTCTGGAAGGGTAATTTATATAAATATTTGAAAGCCAATTGAAATGGCCACCGGCGAAATCAGAATTGATAATACGTTATACGTTATTTAGAAAACTAAGTATTTGTTACTCCAAAACCTTATCATTGAATCCTTGGTGAGTGGAATAACAACTTCTGAAAGATTTGCATTATTGAAGCAATCAAATATATGAAAATCTATTTTGGGACGTTAAAAAACAATATGATAATGGTCTTTGGACAGAAAAAATCCCTGGAATAAATATTATATTAAATCCACTTTTATAATGTAAATTATAATATTTTTTTTGATGAATTTTTTCTCCCAGAACTGTACCTAATGTTTTAAACTTACACACCCTAACTTTTAAAGAGAAATTTATTACAGGTTTGGTTGTGAACTATTTCTTAAAAACAGATTTAATTATGTCCTTACCAATATACGCACAAACTGTCGAAATAATTTAAATCTTTGACTGCAACTTTTGATTCAATTTTCATAGAATGACTTTTTACATATATCTTAATTTTTCTTACCCACATTTTTATCCATTTGAATAATAAATCAACATTCGTCTTTTCAACTTGGATTGCAAGTGATTGAGTGTCTGTTTTTACTGTAAATAATAATCTATTGACTTATATAAAAAAAAATTTATTCTCAAAGTTTCTATTGAAGCTTTCCTTGCAAATGTACAAATTTTAAAAATAGACATAAAAACATGATATATAAATCTAATATTAAATAAAACGAAAAACAATTATATAAGCGAATCTGACATATTGAAAATTTTTAATAAAACCACAAATAAATGAAATGTTGATTATTTTCAATTAAATAACATAAACAAACAATGCATGGTCACAGATCAAATATATGTGGCATATATGTGTATTTGCTCATTGATTGCATGCATAGCTCAATTTAAATTGATTTTTATTCGTATTTATTTGTTTTTCCAGCATATAGTCTAGCTGGTTTTTACATCATTGATGCAAAAAATTAGGAACAACAATCAAATAAATTTATCATCGAACCACCCATGCAATATAAATATTTTAATAATCTGCTTTAAATTAATGTACACGTTTGGCCTCGGTGTGTTAATCCTCTCTTTAGCATATGTATGTACAATTTTACACAAATATCATTGTCATTGCGCAGATTAATGTACCTGGATACACATTTGTAGCTGTACGATATTTGTATATGCTTGATTTGGCAATAGGAATGCATAAGGGCCTTTCACAATTTAAAACTCAAAGAGTTTAAGTGCTAATGTGGTAAAGAGTATTAAACCTATTTTATTTGGTTGTAATGACCAGAAAGAGAGCAGGTATATTATTAACAAATATTCATCGACTTACAAATTTTCCCGATTCAATTCAGCCGATACATTTTTGAAAAAGATTAGATAAGTTTATGTTTTTTGTGGCAGTCTACAATTAGACTCACTTAGGATATGGAAGATAAAAGAGATGGAAGATGCCTTCTATATCCTACCGTTGAACCAGGCATAACGCTTTAAAAGACCAAATAAGGAGCGAATGATTCCATCCTTTATTTCAGACAAGTTGTCGAAAAAATAAGGTTTCCTGAAATGGAACTTTGTTGCTTGTAACATTAACTTTACCAGTATGGTTTACTTTACGATAGTGACTAGTCATGGCATACACATTGATTGAAAATTCTGTTGTAACAAACGGCAGCAAAGCTGTAGACTTCTTCAGATTCAGGTTGGGACACATCATTTTGGAGAGTTCACAGCCCCAAATATATGAGCAACAGTCATCATTTGACCATTTGGCCCTTAGCTCGAAATATATGCTCAGATGTTGCTAGGATCATACCCTCAGATTCTAGTTCCCCTAGAATGTCCAGGGTGGTTCATAGTCTTACCAGCTCGTCCGCTCTATAATTTCCTGGATCATATCTATGAGTCGACACACAGAAAAGATGAATCTTAAACTCGATGACAGAATATAGGATGTCAGTCACTTTTGACGACGCACAGCGTGCCAAAGAGGGAAATTTTGAAATAAATCTACAACTTTTTAAGATATTTGTAGAGAAGAACAGAAGAAGAATCTTTCATTATAATATTTAATACAGGGTGCCAAAGTTGACCACTTTTCAATTCTCCATGGTTCTGGGGGCCGTAATTTTCTACCTACTCAACCGATTTGCATTATTTAGGTCACTGGAGAAATCGTCATCGTGTGCCGTTAACGAGGTATGAAATATTTAATTTTAAAATATAAAAATTTTGCCTTGGATTTCTTTGGCGTTTTTTTAATAACTCTATCAAATTTTGGGTCTATTTTACGCAATACAACTCATTTTATGTAAAAGCTTGTTAAGTTCGGCCGGGCCAATCTTTGGATACCAACCACCTCGGGTACATACGTAAACCACCTTTCGTCATAATCAAGTGAAATATGCATAATTTATGAACTCAAGGCAGCTGTACCCCAAAAAGAGTCCGATTAGTCCTTATGGCAGATATGTCTATATAGACCGATCTAAACCATATATAGCACGGATGCCGAAAAGCCTAACATAAGTCACTGTGTCAAATTTCATTGAAACCGGATTATAAGTGCGCCTTTTATGGGGCCAAGACTTTAAGTCGAGAGATCGGTCTATATGGCAGCTATATCCAAATCTGGACCGATTTGGGCCAAGTTGCAGAAAAATGTTGAAAAGCCTAATAAAACTCAGTGTCCCAAATTTCGCCGACATCGGACAATGAATGCGCCTTTTATGGCCCCAAAACCTTACATCGAGAGATAGGTCTATATGGCAGCTATATCCAAATCTGGACCCATCTGGGCCAAATTGACGAAGGATGTCGAAGGGCCTAACTTAACTCGCTGTCGCAAATATTGGCGCCATCGGACAATAAATGCGCCTTTTATGGGCCTAATACCTTAAATCGAGAGATCGGTCGATGTGGCAGCCAAATTCAAATCTTGATCGATCTGGGCCAAATTCAAGGCAGATTTCGAAGGGCCTAACACAAAGCACTGTCCCAAATTTTGAGCAAAATCCGATTTAAAATGTGGCTTTTATGGGCCTAAGACCCTAAATCGGCGGATCGGTCTATATGGGGAATATATATCAAGATATAGTCCGATATAGCCCATCTTGGAACAAGAAAAGAATCTTTCCAAGATTTCAGCTCAATATCTCTATTTTTAAAGACTGTAGCTTGATTTCAACAGACAGACGGATGGACATGTCGAGATCGTCTTAGATTTTTATGCTGATCAGGAATATATATTCTTTATAGGGTCGAAAATGGATATTTCGTTGTGTTGCAAACGGAATGACAAAATGAATATACCACAATCCTTCGATGGGGGGAATAAAAATGTGAAAACATCGCCTTGGACTTTTTTCTAGTGTGAAACTTTTTAAAATTAGTGAAAATAACTGGGTGCATTGACATCGAAACCTTTTCTTAATACCTCAACTTTGTGAAAATGGAAAGCAATGACAATGCTTTGAGCTTGCGAATACTTAAAGGAAATTTGAGTATTTTCTTGGGAAATTTTGCAAGTTTAACAAAAAACCTGTAAAGAGGGGCAAAAGTCGGGCGGTGCCGACTCTATAATACCCTACACCTACCCTATAATTACAATGTGGGACCTATATCCAATTCTTAACCAATTTTGTTACACCTCAGCGAGCAAATATATGTTCAAACTGTAAAAACTACGGTTGTTCGCCCGTAATATTGAGAGTCAAGAGAAAATCCCTCCTGCCAAATCTCGAGAAAATCGGTTAACAAAAGACCATTCTATTGCAATATTACTGGAAATCGGATGAACATATATATGGGAGCTATATCTAAATCTGAACCGGTGGATGAAAACTGCGACCTGTACTTTGTACCCAAAATAACATGGACAGACGGACATAGCTAGGACAGACGGACGGACAGACAGACGGTGGTGCCATAGTAGTGGTGCAGGGTATACAAATATATTTTTCATTTGGAAAGTAATTTTTGCCATTTTTTAACCGGTAAAGGTATTGATGATTTCTTCTTTATTTTGTGCTTCATACAAAATTGGAACAAAATGTTGATAGAACATTTTGTACCGCTTAGATCAAGGCAAAATGTTGATAGGACATTTTGTACCGCTAAAATCAACAAATAAAAAGTTGAAGACTTATTTCCAATTTTTCAGTCATTTAGCCCACTGTATGACATAACAATGACTGATCCGAAAAGATGCTCTATTAGTTCAACCTCTAATTTACAGAGCATGCCGAGAGCGACAAGTCGTATTGGCTGCCTGCGAGCCGATGAACAAACATCACAACATTCGTGGACAAAGTTATAAAGGTCATACGTACTTCTCAGTTGTCCAAAGCGCTGGTCCCAGACGGAATATCTGTACTTATGCTGAAGAACTTGGATGTACCGATAGTCGAGGGCATAACACAAATCCTTGACCTGTATTTGAGCACCCTCAAAATAATCACTCTGAAAAGGAACAGAGTTAAGGAGAGTCATACAGACCGATTTCCCTTCTCTCGCTGGTAGCCAATACGGAGAATTGATGGAGAATTTCCATTTGCTGAGTACCAACACGGAGAACAACGACTGGTCATGCGATAAGCTCGTATCTCTGGATCTCTCCAAAGTTTCGATAAGGTCAGTTATGCCACGCTTTTTGAGGACATCCCTAACACGCCGCTCCAGTCTCGTTTAAAACATTGTATTACGAACTATCTGTGTGTCGCTAGTCGTTTGTGGAATTAAAAGATAAGAAGTCGAACACTTCAGTTTGCGGTTTATTTTGCTGGTAGAAATTTAATGTAATACGCCACCAAGCGGAGATGCATGTGATATTCAAAGGTGTAACAATTCTGACCACAAAATTTTCCAAAATTCTTGGTGTCATATTTGAGTCTTTAAATCGTTTGCCGGCAGCACTTGGGGTCCTGAGAAAGAAACTTTGTTGTTTACATAAAAAGGAAATGGCCGCACAATGATAAGACAGCCAGTGTGCACCTGCTAGCTAAGCGACACATAGCTTGCAATGCTGCCCTACGTACTGCGATGGGATGGCTTTCTCCTCAATTCTCATGTGGACAACCTCTATTTTTCTTGGTCGAAAATGAAATCGCGATACGAATAACCAGTCAAATGTTTCTAGCAAAAACATATTTGTACTGACTTTTAAATGCATTAAACAATGGTCTAAAGCCGGATAATATCCTGCAATAGTATCTCAATAAAGAAGCTGTCTTTTAACCTAATTTCCTATTTACTTTCCGAACCATCCGTTTCAAATTAATTTTGTCATTCCGTTTTCAACACATCGAAATCCATTTCAGACCCTATAAATATATATTGGGATGCCCAAAAAATAATTGTTGGTAATATAGTCGGCGTTGACAAATTTTTCAAGGGCTTGTGACTCTGTAATTGCATTCTTTCTTCTGTCAGTTATCAGCTGTTAGTTTTAGCTTGATTTAGAAAAAAAGTGCGCAAAATTTTGTTTACATTTGTTTGTTTGGCGTCAATTTTAATATGGGTACCACATGTATTGAAAGAAATTCATTTAACAAACCGAATCAACGCTTGTGATATGCACTTTAAACGCAATGAATTCGATCCGTTTTTAAAACGAATCATAACTGGAGATGAAAAATGGATTGTTTACAACAACGTTAGTCGAAAACGATCATGGTCCAAGCATGGTGAACCAGCTCAAACCACTTCAAAGGCTGATATCCACCAAAAGAAGGTTATGCTGTCTGTTTGGTGGGATTGGAAGGGTGTGGTATATTTTGAGCTGCTTCCAAGGAACCAAACGATTAATTCGGATGATTACTGTCAACAATTGGACAAATTGAATACAGCCATCAAGGGGAAGCGACCAGAATTGGTCAATCGTAAAGGTGTCATATTCCACCAGGACAACGCTAGACCACACACATCTTTGGTCACTAGCCAAAAACTGAGTGAGCTTGGCTGGGAACTTTTGATGCATCCACCATATAGCCCTGACCTTGCACCATCAGACTACCATTTATTTCGATCTTTGCAGAACTCCTTAAATGGTAAAACTTTCGGCAATGATGAGGCTATAAAATCGCCCTTGGTTCAGTTTTTTGCAGATAAAGGCCAATTATATATTTGATTAAAGTTCATTCTAAGTTTTATTAAAAATGCATTTACTTTCTTTTAAAAAATCCGCAATTACTTTTTAGGCAACCCAATACATTCTTGATCGTCGTAAAAATCTAAGATAATACAGAAATATCCGTCTGTCTGTCCGTCCGACTATCCGTCCGACTATCCGTCCGACTATCCGTCCGACTATCCGTCCGACTATCCGTCCGACTATCCGTCCGACTATCCGTCCGACTGGCCGTCCAACTGTCCGTCTGTCTGTTGAAATCACGCTATAGTCTTTAAAAATTGAGATATTGAGCTGCAACTTTGCACAGATTTTATTTTTTTTATCCATAGGCAGGTTAAGTTCGAACATGGGCTATATCGGACTATATCCTGATACAGCCCCCATATAGACCCGTCCGCCGATTTAGGCTCTTAGGTCCATAAAAGCCACATTTGTTATCCGATTATGCCCATAGGCCCATTTATTATCCGATTTTGCAAAACTTGTGACAGTCGATTGTGCTAAGACCTTAAACATCCTTCTTCAGTTTGAACCAGATCGGATATAGCTGCCATAAAATGCGAATTTATTGTCCGATGACGCTAAAATTTGAGACTGTGAGTTGCGTTAGGCCCTTCTTTAATTTGGATCAGATTTTGATATAGCTGCCAAAAAAAAAAAAAAGTTTGAGGCGTCGAGTTAGTAGCCCATCACCCGGAAAATTGAAGATGTTACTATGAAAAAACAAAGAAGATTAAAAACGGATCCACCCTATGTTGACGACCGCCGCAAATATTTTAAGTAACATGATTTGCGTATCTGCATCTGGAATGTCTGCACTCTTTTTGGAAAGGGTGCAATATACGCACTAGCGGATGTATTGGAGAAATAGAGGGCTGACATCACTGCCATACCGGAAGTGCGGTGGCTTGGGAAGTGCTCCGCAACAACACGGAGTGGTGACGCCCTTGATTATAGCTGCCATGAGACGAGGCATGAATTTGGTTGTGGATTTGTGGTTCGACGGAGACTGAAATACCGTGTCTCCAGGTTTACTCCGGTGGATGAGAGGTTAGCCGCAAACCACAATCCGCATAAAGCCCATCACCAGCCTTATTTGAATCCATATCCCGACGGAAGATGAAAGGATATTTTTTACGAGCGCTTAGAAAGAGAATAAAACCGCTGTCCCGCCCATGCTATTAGAATAGTTATAGGAGATTTTATTTCGATATAGGGAAGAAAATATGTGCAAAAGAAACTTCCAGGCTTATAGACTTCGCTACGGCAAAGAACATGGAAGTTAGCAACACCTGATTCAAACATCGAAGGATACACAAGGCCACATGGCTGTCACCAGATCAAAACACGAGAAACCAAATAGATCATGCTGTGATAGATAGAAGGCATGCAATCAGCGTACGAACGAACCTAGGGCCCAGCTTTGATTCGAACCATTATTTTGTTGCACCAATTGTACGCACTCGTCTTAGTGTGGCGAGAAACGTAGGATCTGACACTGCACGGAAGCCGGACATCAGAAAGCTGAAACACAATAGGTGGCAACGGAACTCCCTGAAGAAAACACACCCTGTCCCGATAGTATAGCAGCGCAAAGCAAACCATTGTATGCTGAGGATATGGAAATAACGCTTTTCCCAGCTGCTGGTATACGATGATAGTAGCCATGAGTATATCGCAGAACTAATCCCTAATGATGGTATAGAATGTGTATCTTTTAGTCAGAACGAGGTTCACGTAGCAGTAACCCGATTGAAAAACAAAAAAACAGCAGGAGCCGATGGGCTGAGGGTTGAACTATTTAAGACCGGAGGTGAGACGCTGATAAGGCGTATGCATCAGCACGTCTGCGCAATTTTGCTAGACGAACGCATACCCGATGATTGGAACCTCAGCATACTATGTTCCGTTTCTGAGTTAACACACGTTTCTCAGTTAAAATAGAAAAACCTCTCCGAACCGTTCAATACGAAACGAGGTTTCAGACAGCTTATCGAGTGATCTTTTTTACGTCTTGCTGGAGAAGATAATACGAGATGCAGATATGGCACACTACTCACAAGAATACACATGCTACTCGCCTATGCCGACGACATCGATATCATGGGTCGATCAACGGAGGAAGCAATTGCAGCCTTTGAAGGTATCCAACGAAAATCAACGAAAATGGGTTTGGCAGTAAATTTAGATAAGACAAATTAGACGATATTAACTACCACAAAGCCCTGTAAACCCAAGCAGATGAAGAAAATGGAGAAAATTGGGAACTAAAGGGTGATTTTTTTGAGGTTAGGATTTTCATGCATTAGTATTTGACAGATTACGTGGGATTTCAGACATGGTGTCAAAGAGAAAGATGCTCAGTATGCTTTGACATTTCATCATGAATAGACTTACTAACGAGCAACGCTTGCAAATCATTGAATTTTATTACAACTTTGAGATAGTCAGCAACTTTATCTACCTCTGTACCGCCGTAACCGAAACAAATGACACCAATTTTGAAATAAAACGAAGTATTTAAAATTTAAGCTGGATTAAACAAACAGTTTAGAAATAAGGCCACCTCTCGACAGGCGAAGCTTACACAAAAGAAGACACTGATACTATCCGTTTTGTTATACGGTTCCGAGGTATGGGTACATGCGAAAGCAGATGAGAAAGTATTTGGAATGTTTGAGAGAAAAATCCTTCGTAAAATATATGGACCAATTTGCGTTTATGGAAAATATAGGAGTCGTATAAACGACGATAGTTAAACGTGTCATAAAACAACGATTGCGTTGACTAGGTCATATTGCCAAAATAGATGAAGAAGCCCCAGCAAAGAAGTCTTTTGAAGGCTATCATGGGACGACAAAGGTTCCATGAGAAGTTCAAGTGGTGGGAGACACCTCGAAACTTGGTATCAAATATTTTAGAAGAATCGCAGAAGATCGAGGAGCTTGGAATGCTATTCCACGTTCGGCTAATGGCACAAATGTCCTGTCATAGCCAATTGAAGTAAGATTCATTATATTGTCGGAAATAAATATTTCGCGTTGCTTTTTGATTGTACACATTTTTTATGTCGACTTAAATTGACCTTGCAAACTTTGTGTGAAGTTCAAGCATTGGCTATAATTGTGTTTTGTCCGTTTGCGCTCTTTTATTTTGATCTCTAAAATGTTTTAGTGATTTTTCGAACATCTTTTAGCTCGAGATCATATTCAATGTTTTGAATAATAACACACACTTGCTCTTATAAGTTCTTTACCATGCTATTCTTTGAATAGAAAGCATTGAATATGATCTCGAGTTGTAAGATGTTCATAAAAAGTGTAACAATTAATTTGCTATCTTTCATCCACACACAATTTTAAATATTCAAATTTTACTTTTCTATATAAAAATTATCAGATAAGGGTTATACCTTGTACTTTTGAGTCTAAACCTAATCCAGTGAAAATGTTTAAGTCGTAGACTTGAAATTGCACTTAAAATGCAACACTTTCTTCTCATATAAAGGCCCCAATTGAGGGCATCCATAACCACATTATAAATATATTTAAGTATGAAAACATATGTGAACTGTATCATGTTACTTGTACATGTATAAGTTGGTATAAATTTTGTGTTCCCTGTCAGTACACTTGTTTAGCATATACTCGTAAGAGTGTGTTAGGGTTAGATTTGCAATGCAGGAGTTTATACATGTGCATGTCCTCGGTTGTATGCGTGTGTATGTAAATAAATTTGTGTTCCAGTGGATAGGTGTGTTATTTATTCAGGTGATAATTGGAATTTTCTAACCCCAAATAAATCTTCTTTTGACACTTTCCAATATGCAAACATAAACGAAGAGAGACTTGTGGTTACCATGTTGTTATAGCAACAACCGCAATTTAATATTTGTTAAAAATAATCGTACAATGATGGTGTTAAGTGTGTGTATAATTGTAAATTGTACGGAATGTGTGTTTGTTTATAATTTTTGTAATCGATTTTGGAAATTAGATTTGAGAAGTAATTATGCAAGTTTAATATGATAATAACACTATGGATTTGATAATATGAGCCATACAACCTTGTAAATATTGGGAAATTCTAGAATGTAGTTTGATAAATAACAGACGCAGAAGCATCTAGACGACGAGTCGATGTATACACTGATCGGAATCATAAATTTAAAAACTTAGATGATGTCCTACAGAATATATATTCTCTTATTCATCGCAAGGGAATAGCTCGCAAGTCTATATTTATCGAAAATGCAAATTTGCCTATGAACATTGTCCGATTCAAGTTTAAGCTGAATAATAAGGGACCTCCTTTTTATATCCTAGTTCAAGCGGCGTGCCGCAGTGCGACACCTCTTTGGGGAAAAGCTTTTTACATGACATGCATGGCACAGTTCCTCACTAATGTCGCCAGCATAAAGAGGGAAAAACCACTGTTTCTGATGTTCTCACCAGAATTCGAAACCAGCCGTTCAGCGTCATAGGCGGACATGCTAAACTCTGCGCTATATTCATTATACGATGTAATATTATATGAGTTAGCCCATCAGTTGGACTAAAATAGCTTTAGGGTCCTCCTAGGGTTTAGATTATTTCAAAAGTTTGACGTATGTACTTGTTTTCTACTTTCAATGATATTTCGACTATTAAAATTAGTGTATGCAATATGAACCGAATTGGCCTTTCCAAGATTTTGTTGGTAGGGCGTCCCCTCAAACAAATAAATTTGATTATCAGATACATATCTTATACCCAAATACCTTCCAATTGTAATCCAAATTGTTCCGATCGGCTAACATGTTCGCGTAGGGATTTTGTTCAGACTCTCAGACTATTAGCTCCATATCAGGTCCTAAAGGTCTTCCATTTGAGTCCAATACCGCGCCGATAGGCATATATATCCTTTGGCATTCTATTATACATTAAACTGTACCTTACTGCCAAAACGAATTTCATTTTATTCCCATATTGTCTCCATATATTTCCCAAAATTACTAGTTACTTAGTGTTTCTTCCCAGAATGGAATGGAGGCAACCGTAGCGCAGAGGTTAGGATGTCCGCCTATTACGCTGAACGCCTGGTTTCGAATCCTGGCGAGAACATCAAAAAAATTTTCAGCGGTGGTTATCCCCTTCTAATGCTGTCGACGTTTGGGAGGTACTGTACTATTTGGTATGGCAGCCATAAAAAAACTTCTCCAAAAAGAGGTGTCGCACTACGGCACGCCGTTCGTACTCGGTTATAAAAAGGAGGCCCCTTATCATTGAGCTTAAACTTGAATCGGACAGCACTCATTGATATGTGACAAGTTTGCCCTTGTTCCTTAATGGAATGTTCATAGGCAAATTTCCAATTTCCATGGTGCAGACAAAATTTCGCTTAAATTTGTACAGCAAGCACATTTCTTGTTGCAGCCTAGTATTTCTTATTTTAACATAAGCAAAGCTGTCTTTCGTTCACTTTTAACGCATTTTTAATATTCTGCATAAGTATTTTATATAATAAACCTGTAATGAGCTTCGATAATCCAATATGAGAAATCACATAATTCTCTCACCAGGTAAAACTATAAACATTAAGGTATAATATATCATTTAGTATACATTAGAGTGTCCTAAAAAACAAATGGTTATTTTTAGACGCATTGCTTTCCTTTTGATCTCAATAAGCGAAATACGAAATGTTATGACGATCGGTAAACGACAACATGTGCCGCAACGGCATTAAAAATAGACGCAAGTAAAAAATGCGTTAAGTTCGGCCGGGTCGAACTTTGGATACCCACCACCTCCGGTATATTTGTAAACCACCTTTCATCAAAATTCGGTGAAAATTTCATATCTTATGTCCCATAGCAGTTATATCAGAATATGATCCGATTTGGACCAAATATTAATAAGCGTAGTAGCTATATCTAAAAATAAACCGATCTGAACCATATACGACACGGATGTCAAAAAGCCTAACATAAGTCACTGTGTCAAATTTCAGTGAAATTGGATTATAAATGCACCTTTTATGCGGCCAAGATTTAAATCGACATATCGGTCTACATGGCAGCTATATACAAATCTGGACCGATTTGAGCCAAGTTGAAGAAAAATGTCGAAGAGCCTAACACAAAGCACTGTCCCAAACTTCAGCGACATCGGACAATAATTGCGTCTTTTATGGCCCCAAAACCTAAAACCTAGATATCGGTCTATATGGCAGCCATGTCCAAACCTAAACCGATCTGGGCGAAATTGAAGAAAGATTTCGAAAGGCCTAAGACAACTCACTGTCCCAAACAGCAAAATCGGGTAATAAATGTGGCTTTTGTGGGCCTAAGACCCTAAATCGGAGGATCAGTCTATATGGCAGCTATATCCAAATCTGAGCCGATCTGATCCAAATTAACGAAGGAAGTCGAATGGCCTAACGCAACCCACAGTCACAAATTTTTAGCGAAATCGGATAATAAATGTGGCTTTTATGGGTCTTGGAACCTAAATCGGAGGATCGGTCTATATGGCAGCTATATCCAAATCTGAACTGATCTGAGCCAAATTGACGAAGGATGTCGAAGGGCTTACACAACTCACTGTCCCAAATTTCAGCAAAATCGGATAATAAATGTGGCTTTTATGAGCCTAAGACCCTAAATCGACGGATCGGTCTATATGGGGGCTATATCAAGATATAGTCCGATATAACCCATCTTCGAACTTAACCTGCTTATGGACAAAAAAAGAATCTGTGCAAAATTTCAGCTCAATATCTCTAATTTTGAAGACTGTAGCGTGATTTCAACAGACAGACGGACGGACATGTCTAGATCGTCTTAGATTTTTACGCTGATCAAGAATATATATACTTTATAGGGTCGGAAATGGATATTTCGATGTGTTGCAAACAGAATGACAAAATGAATATACCCCCATCCTTCGGTGGTGGTTATAATAAACCGATCTGAACCATATACGGATGTCGAAAAGCCTAGCATAAGACACTATATCAAATTTTAGTGAAATCGGATTATAAATGCGTCTTTTATGGGGCCAAGACTTTAAATCGAGATATCGGCTTATATGGCAGCTATATCCAAATTTGGACCGATTTGGGCCAAGTTTCAAAAAAATATCGAAGAGCCTAAGAAAACTCACTGTCCCAAATTTTTGTGGTTGGTATAAAAAGTGTATTTTTATACCTACCATCATAGGATAGGGGGTATATTCATTCAGCCATTCCCTTTGCAACACATAGATATATTCGTTTCCGACCCTACAAACTACACATATTTCTGATCGTCGTAAAATTCTAAGACGATTTAACGATGTCCGTGTATCTGTCCGTCCGTCTGTTGTAATCCCTCCCCAGCCTTCAAAAATAGAGATATTGAACTGAAATTTGGCACAGATACATCTTTTTGCTGCACGCAGGTTACGTTTTTGAACGGGCAAAATCAGACCATATTTGGATATAGCTGCTATATAGACCGAATTGTTTATAAAGGGTCTGAAGCCCATAAAAGCTTCATTTAGTACCCGATTTCGCTGAGATGCCATATAGACATATCTGCCATAGAGGGTCTGAAGCCCACTGGAGCTTTTTACTACCTGATTTCGCTGAAATTTGAAACTGTGAGTATTTTTAGGCCTCCCGACATCCGACCCATATGTGGTTCAGATCGGACTAAATTTCGATAAAGCTGCCATATAGACTGATCTGCCCATAAAAGTTTTATTTATTATCCGATTTCGACGAAATTTGAAATAGTGAGTTTTTTTGAGCCTCCTGATACCAGAGCCAAATATGGTAAAGATCGGACGATAGTTATATATACCTGTCATATACACCGCTATTCCGATTAAGGATCTGAAGCCCATAAAAGCTTTATATGTTTCCCAATTTCGTTGAAATTTGAAATAGTGAGGTGTTTTAAGCCTCTCGACATCCGGCCCAACTATGAATAAGATTAGACTGTACAGATATAGCTGTCTGTATAGACCGATCTTTTAATTTAGGGTTTTAATCCCATAAAAAGCGGATTTATTGCCTGATTTCGCTGAAAGTGTTACTTTTATATGAGTTATCGGGACCTGAATAATATATAATCCAGACTAGCCCCTATTTAGATGTAGCTATGGATATAGTAGTGGAATTATAATAAAATATGATGATTATAATATCCTTAGTGTCCAAAGCTCGGCACGGCGAACTTAATATGTTTTTACTTGTTCGATGTAAACATTTATATTGCACTTATTGTCACACACAATCAAACACAAGTTACACACAGAATCATTACTTTGGCAGTTAATAGTCTATAAGTGTAAATCGGGAGTTATATATATATGGCATCTATATCTTAATCTGAACCGATTAAGGTGAAATTTAAGAGGTTTTCAGATGTGTAAAAGACCCTCTATACCAAATTTCGTGGTAATCGGTTAAAAAGTGGTGTAACTTCGACCATTTAAGTAAAAATCGGGCGGTATATATAAGGGAGCTATATCTAAATCTGAATTGATTTTTGAGAAAGACCAATAGTCCCTAGGCTAAAGAGTGTTATTTGTAAAATTTCGTGGCGATTAAGGTCAGACGGACATGGTAAGATAGAAATAGGAAGTAATTCTGAGCCGATCGCTTCACTATTAACTGCCAAATTAGTGGTTTTTTGTTTAAATAACAACAAGTGTCATTATAATATTTCGTATTTCGCATATTAGAAACAAAAGAAAAAAAGTGGAGGGTATGTGAAAAAAAAATAATTTCTCCCCTATGGGATGGGACGGTTTAATATGTATATGTATATATCTCCAATATGTCCCATCCCATAAATGTCAAACATAAATATATGTTTTACACATTTATTTGGTTTACTCAGCCTTAGGCAGATATTGTTGTTGCAGCACACCACAATGCATACACTCAATTTCTGGAGATTTCTGTGTAACCATGGGGAAACAGAAAGACATAAAATTTCAGTGTGAGTGTGGGTATATGTATGTATGTATGTGTTTGTTTAAGGTAAGAAGGAACTGATAGCAGATCGTAATTTAATTATAATGATACATGAAATTTGCTATTTGAATTAATTTCCTTGTCAGAATAATTTCATTATTTAAATGTAGGCACTACACGACTCAAAAGCTTCCTCAAACTGTGTTACATGCAATCCCACAAAAATTAAATGCAATATTAGAAATTTTGTGATATACAAACTATCATCGATATGGTGAATATTTTAACATGCGTATGGGGAGATTAAATCAGGCTTTGAAATCTGCAAAGCACAATTAAAATTCTGTTCAGTTAAAAGGCGATGTCAGACAAGGACCAAAGTTTCTTCTGATTTCTTTGTTATTCTGATTTCGCTAATAAACACAGTGGAGCCTTCATAAAAAATTTTTAAAATTGGCAAAATTATTTACCAGATATGCTGATTCAAAATCTCGACATAGGCATTTTACTAAAAATTAGTGAAAAGTTTTAAAACATATTTCTCAGTAAGATTTGATCTCTTGGATATATATATGTAATAAGAGGTGTTGACTTAAGTCCAAAATGCCCTTTTTATACCCACCACCATAGGATAGGGGTTTACTTATCTAGTCATTCCATTTAGAACACCTCGAAATAAAACTTCTCACATATCAATGAGTGCAGTCCGATTCATGTTTTAAGCTCAATGATAATGGGCCTTCTTTTTATAGCCGAGTCCGAACGGCGTGCGGCAGTGCGACACTTCTTTGAAGAGAAGTTTTACATGGCATAGTACCTCACAAATGTTGCCAGCATTGGGAATGGAAAACCAACGTTGAAAATTTTTTTCTGATGGTCTCGCCAGGATAGGCGGATATGGTAACCTCTGCGCTACGGTGGCCCTACGTAAAGTATATATATTCTTAATCGTTTCGACGATCTTAGTCGATCTAGTCGATCCATGTCCGCCCGTCCGTCTGTCGAAATCACGATAGCGGTCGAAAGCTC